>NC_057814.1:359458705-359692371 GCF_018294505.1 Triticum aestivum
GTCCGGATGGGACTCTCCTTGGCGTGGAAGGCAAGCTTGGCGTCTGATATGAAGATTCCTTTCTCTGTAACCGACTTTGTATAACCCTAGTCCCCTCTGGTGTCTATATAAACCGGAGGGCTTAGTCTGTAGAGGACAATCATAATCATACAGGCTAGACCTCTAGGGTTTTAGCCATTATGATCTCGTGGTAGATCAACTCTTGTAATACTCATATTCATCAAGATCAATCAAGGAGGAAGTAGGGTATTACCTCCATAGAGAGGGCTCGAACCTGGGAAAATAGCATGTCCCCTGTCTCCTGTTACCATCGACCTTAGACGCACAGTTCGGGACCCCCTACCCGAGATCCGCCGGTTTTGATACCGACACTCTGGCAAGAAAGAACCTGGCGAGTGTAATCTCCGGTAAGGTCCCACGGTAGGAGTTCAAAGTAATATTTGAGAGATGCAGATCCAGGCATTAGATGTGATTGTCGTTATAAACATTATCCACCTCCGGGCCTATTATTATCTGCAAAAGAAGAGAACGTGTTAGTGCCTACATGCTGTTTTGAACACTACTACACGCCTGTTTGGTTTGCGGGATTTGTGAAATGCACCAATGTACCATCTTCGATCTGACATGATTAACATGGCCATTTGATTACAAACTAGAAACATGTAGCATTCTTCACAAGAGGTTGGATTGGATGAAAAATTCCCTAAGAAAACTAGTACAGATGAATCCAAAGGAGAAATGCTTATGGATTGTAACCATATGAATCAAGCAACAAATATAGGGTGCGGGTGTATGTCATGTAATCCTCCAAAATTCCTTCAGAAATCGTAGTACATTGTCATTGTAAACTTGGGAAAAGGTGCAAAAAATAGAACTCCCTTATGGTTAACATTTAATAGGAAAGGAACATCACCTCGATATACAGCTTCTTCAGGCACGGAAAGCTTCTCAGGCAACTGACAACTTGGTCCAGGTTGGGGCCGACAGATTATAGTGCCAAGACCTTCACTATGCCCAGAATCTGGGTGAAGCTTTTGCTGGATGACAGACGAAGAAACATCTTCAAAACTAGAAATAATGTTGATATCAAGAAGGAGAGGTATAAGGCGACTGTTGTACCTGAAAGTAGTAGTACTTGACAGACGAGTAGCCCACCACTATCAATTTCAGAGCAGAAATGACATTGATTCTTGTTGGACCTTGTTGATCAACTACAAGTAATCTCTCAAGTGAAGGTGTGTCCTCAATGACCATATTGTGGTCCACCTTTTTTGATCTCTCGTTGCAGCACCAGCAACACAGATAAATAGTCCGGAGAGTCCTGGAGGTGATGTGGAAGGTACTTGACCAATTCTTCACCTGAAGACGAAGGAACTCGAGTGCAGTATAGCCACGGAGTAGGCGCTCCATGTCATCCTTTGGGATGCAGACGGCGACAAGCTCGAGGTACCTCAGTCGTGGTAGAAAAAAGAGCGGGCGTGTCATTAAGGGGGATGGCAGTTCATGAACTTGGCGAGGCACAGCGTGGGCGTGAGGTGGAGCGCGGACGTTGGTAGCGAGCGCATATGCCCATCATTAAAACTGAGGTTCTCGAGCTGATCTATGCCGAGGGATCGGAACCACTCGTCAACTTGGCTAGGTCCTTGCCATTGGAATGGAACTTGCCCATGATAAGGCCTCTGATTGCGCCATGGTGACTGGCAAGGATTTGCGAGAACGCATCCAAGCTTTTGCGATAGCCATGGCAGAGCTCGTGGGCGTCGAGGAGGTTGACAGGGGTGAGGAGCCATAGGGGGCGCTACCACCGGGAAAGGGCGGCTGTCCTTGCCCCATATTTGATTGGGAGGAGGGATATGATGACTCTCAACATATCATCGGGGAGGTTGCTGATGAAGTCTAGGCCTGCTGGAGTCGCTTGCGGTTCTTTCTCAACCTGCCTCCGCTTGTTGGCAGCCTCGTTCTCCACCTCGTCGGCGGCGACAGAAACCTCTATCTCCATATTCACGCCGTGCTCCGGTGCTTCAGCAGCCCCGGTGTCGCCACTCCCTCCGATGGGGCGCTTCGGGGACATCCTCATACACTGACGTCTTTGAGGATTGAGAGCGGCAACGAGGATGCGGGCTGAGAGAGAGGATTGTGTGTGTGGCGAGGATGGGGCGTGCGGACGCTCGGCCGTACCATTAATACAAACCAGTGGGAGCGAGGCGGGCAGCAGTCTAAGGCTGTCTCGCTTCCCGGTGAGAACGACTGCTTAATCTATGAATGAAATCTATGCTTAATTACTGAATTTTAGTTGCAAAAATTAGATAGTGCTAGTGATTTTTAGTTGCGTATTTTGACAAATCACAGTGTCTCTTGGCTTAGCACCGAAGTCTGGGTTTAATTTGCGTACCGTATTCAATCTGAACCATTTGCGTTGAAGAGATGCACAAATCTTGCGTTGAACAGCTCGCACGCTTCCCGGTGAGCCTACGCACCGGAGAGCGCTCGCACACCTCCCGTTCAGTCAAGCACCTGTCCGCACGACACCTCCTATAGCCATTAAAACCAAGACACGTGGCATCACGTGAATGGTTAACAGAACGCACACGATTTGAATTATACAAACCTTTGAGGTATTAAAGTGACAGCTATTTTTTTTCAAAATGCCTTTGTTGGCTGTTATTCAAGTGCGCCTTCTCTCGAAATGGACACAAAAAATACCACAACATGTCGCGTGCCATTCCATGATAGCATGCCAAGTTTCAAGAATTTCAGACGAGTTTTGGATTTACTAGAATTTAAAAACAAAGTATCTAAATGTTTTGCCGGCAATCAAAAGTGACTTGGTGTTTGAAATTCATTCCCATTTCTTGCATGGGACCTAAGCATGCACCCAAGGACACAGATTTGATTTTTCACCAATTTATATGCACTAGAGCATGTGCATGTAGTTCAAATTTGAATTGTGCACATAAAATGCCTAGAAAACCCAGTTAATGCATAAAAATGTGTAAACAAACCCCGAAAAATTCCAAAATTTAACGCAACATTCCTGTTGTTCTATGTTGACACTAGAATTTTTTTGAAAGCAATAAGAGGCAATGGATATCGTTTCCTCCCCAAAGGTGGCACATTCCCTACCGAAACCATGAGGCTTGTTGTGAGAAACTCTGGTTTGTGAGAAGCTTATACGCAAACCTGCACCAAATGGGACAAATTTTTTACCATGACATGTTTGATGCGCTCCATGATAGCATGCCAAGTTTCATGAATTTCAGACGTGTTTTGGATTTACTCGAATTTAAAAACCAGGTATCTCAATGTTTGCGGCCGAGTGACGGTGGCAGGGTGTTTGACATTCATTCCCATTTCTTGCATGGGACCTAAGCATGCAACGAAGGACCCAGATTTGAATTTTCAACCAATTTATATGCATTAGAGCATGTGCCTGCAGTTCAAATTTGAATTATGCACATAAATGCATAGAAAACTGAGTTAATGTATAAAAATGTCCAAACGAGCCCCGAAAAATTCCAAAAATTGACACAACACTCATGTTTTTCTATGTTGACACTAGAAAAAAATTGAAATCAAGAAGAGGAAACGGATATCGTTTTGTCCAGAAAGGTGAAACGTTCCCTACCGTAACCATGCAGCTTGTTTTGAGAGGCTCTGGTTTGTGAGAAGCTTATATACCCCAACCTGCCCCAAATGGGACAATATTTTTACCACTGCATGTTGATGTTGTTCCATGCTAGCATGTCAAGTTTCATAAATTTTAGACGCGTTTTCGATTTACTAGAATTTAGAAGCCATGTATCTCAATGTTAGCGGCCGAGCGACGGTGGCAAGGTGTTTGACATTCATTCTCATTTCTTCCATGGGACTTAAGCATGTAACCAAGGACACACATTCAAATTATGAACCAATTTATATGCACTGGAGCATGTGCATGTATTTCAAATTTGAATTATGCACATGAATGCATAAAAAACTTATTTAATGTATAAAAATGTCCAAGCGAACCCCGAAAAATCCCAAAAATTGACACAACACTCGTGTTGTTCTATGTTGACACAAGGAAAAAAATTGAAAGGATGAAGAGGCAACAAAATATCATTTTGTCTACAAAGGTGACACGTTTCCCTAACGGAACCATGAGGCTTCTTCGGAGAAGCTCTGGTTTGTGAGAAGATTATACCATAACCTGCCCCAAATTGGACAATATTATTTACCCCAGCATGTTGATGCCATTCCATGATACCATGCCAAGGTTCATGAATTTTAGACGGGTTTTAGATTTACTAGAATTACAAAAGCAAGTACCTCGATGTTTGTCGGAGAGCCACGGTGCTGTGGTGTTCAAAATTCATCCCCATTTCTTGCATGGGACGTAAGCATAGACCCATGGACACATATATGATTACACAACCCATGTTTTTGCATCCGAGCATGTGCATGTAGTTTAATTTTGAATTGTGCACCTGAAATGGCTAGAAAACCAATTTAATGTATAAAATGTCCAAACGAACCTTGAATAATTCCAATTCATTTACTACACACATATAGTTGCATGTTCACTGCAGATAAAAGTTCTAGCAATTCAAACACCGTCCATTGCCACTGTGACCCCATTATGTAATTCAAATCAAGATGAAAAATCAAGTAGATCCCACACATTTTATTATCCCCAACTGTGTGAGATGCTGTACAAAATATCCTGGAGCACCGTCTGATGACACTTAGCGCGCCAGTTTTTTCGCTGAAGCGATTCAAAAATTTTAGCTTCCATGGAAGTATCTACCTCCCAGCCCCCTCCCCCTTACCAAAAGCCACATTTCCCCTGTTTCCGCCTTCCTTTCCAAGTTGAAACCTTCACTCCTTGCTTGCAACGCCGCCTCCTCGCCGGCGACCCTCCTTCATGCTGCTCGGCCTCGCCTATCCAGGCAGGTAATCCACACCCGACCCCCATCCTCCTCCTCCCACATCCCACATCCCCCGACCGCCGGCGCGACACCTTCCACCCAAATCACTGACCCCTCCACCAAATAAGCACCGCCCAAAGCCATGGTGCATGCAGTATAGCTAGGATCTCAAGGAGCATTTGGCAGCGGGGAAGCAAATCACGGCCGCACGCGCGGATGAGGTCGCGATGGCTGCCATTCGTGCTGACCCCCAGGTTTTGGAGGAGCACCTCACCGTCGAGGCCATCATCGATGCCTCCTGCGCCGACGCCGCGACGCGGCTGGCTACTTTAGACGACAATTTGTGGCGTTTTCTCGAGGCCATCCTCGATGCCTTCGACAAAGACTATGAGCTGTTTTCTCAACATGCACGTGCTTACCTCATCTCGAGAGCCAGCAGGCTGGTGTCCGGAGTGGCTCAGGCAACTCACCACTACGACGAGGGCACCCACGATGCAGAGGCCTCACCCTCTTCCATGTCCAAGGAGCCAATCATCATTGATATCTCCGACGATGAGGAGTAGCTTGTCTTATTAGCTCACTATAAGGACCCATGTTCAGTTTGCTAGCTACATCCTTTCCTAAACAAATTCTAGTGAATTGTGCTATCTACTTTTACCATGCAATCTGTTGCTCTAGTGTATATGTTCTATATGTCGTGGAATGTGGTGCTCACTTAATAACTGTTTGGTTAATTAGTTGTCGTGTTTAGTTAAATATTTGGTTCAATTCTGCAAATGTGATGTTCAATTCTTCAGGGTGCAATTTTCCAAGTTGTCAAGCATGCTTGGTTTGGTTAACTGTATGATCTTCTAGTATGTTATACATTGTGCAATGTGGTGCTCAGTTAACGTTTGGTTCATTTGTTGTGGTGTTTAGTTAACTGTTTGGTTCAATTCTGCAATGCTATGTTCAATTGTTGTGGGTGCATTCTGTTATTGTATACCATGTGAGAAATAAATCGAATTTGGCTATACTAAATACATGAGAAACAGATACAATTGCTATATTTCTAATTTGTTAAGCATGCTTGGTTTGTTTAACTGTCTGATCTTCTATTAGGAGTATGTTATATTGTGCAATGTGGTGCTCAGTTAACGTTTGGTTCATTTGTTGTGGTGTTTAGTTAACTGCTTGCTTCAATTCTGCAATGTGATGTTCAATTGTTGTGGCTACATTCTGTTATTGTATGCCATGTGAGAAATAAATCGAATTTGGCTGTACTAAATAGATGAGAATCAAATACAATTGCTATATTTCCAAGTTGTTAAGCATGCTTGGTTTGGTTAACTGTTTGATCTTCTATTAGGAGTATGTTATGTTGTGCAATGTGGTGCTCAGTTAACGTTTGGTTCATTTGTTGTGGTGTTTAGTTAACTGCTTGCTTCAATTCTGCAGTGTGATGTTCAATTGTTGTGGCTGCATTTTGTTATTGTGTAGCATGTGAGAAATAAATCAAATTTGGCTGTACTAAATACATGAGAAACAAATACAATTGCTCTATTCCAAGTTGTTAAGCATGCTTGGTTTGGTTAACAGTCTGATCTTCTATTAGGAGTATGCTATATTGTGCAATGTGGTGCTCAGTTAACATTTGGTTCATTTGTTGTGGTGTTTAGTTAACTGCTTGGTTCAATTCTGCAATGCGATGTCCAATTGTCGTGGGTACAATTTTGTATTGTTGTGCATGTGACGAATAAATCGAATTTGGCCGCACTTAATACATGAGAACATATGCAAGTGCTATATTTCCTAGTTCTTAATCATGCCTGGTTTGGATAAATGGGTCTTCCATGTGGCTTGAATTAATTTGATCAATCTGCAATTGCAGGAACCATTCTAATATTTAGGTTTTTAATAATTCGGTCTTGCACATGTAGGTCCTGCTGCCAAAGGTTTTGACCCACTGTTCGACCCTTTTTTCATATGGGGAAATGAGTTGTCCATGAATATCAATCAAGTCAAGAAACTCAGAAAGATTGTTAGGATAAAGAAATTAGCGACAAAAAACAACAAAATCTTTGTCTGCATAATGAAGAAGACATCAGTTCACTACAAGACGGTACTAACTATTATACCTTGCCTTTTTATGCCTTTGCCCCATTTCCAATATACAGAAGATATTTATGCACATCCTTGTTTTCAAGCCATTCTAAAGCAGCTCACTAATGATTACCTCTCAAACCACCTCTATGGTCAGGAGGCGAGGAAGGTTTTCATACAACACCCACGGTTCAATATTGAAGTGTTCCTAAAGAGGGCGAAGGATGGACGGTCAATCATCCACAGGAACTGGCCTAAAGTTGCAAAGACCTTCAACATGAATGAAGGCTCAATATTCGCCTTCCGCTTCAGCAGTTTTCCAGATGAGATGCATCTGTCTATGTACCATCTATGATGCTAATTTCGAAAGGTTCTAGATGTTGCATGTGGAACTTGGTGCTGGTGCAGTTGTGTAATGGGGTCGCTGAGTGCTGAAGCTATATCATGTTGTACTCGGATGTATTTCAATTATGAAATCATGCTTCCTTAGTATGGAAATGAAATATATTATGTGCTTAATATGAATGTCAATTAGATTAATAAATGGATTAGTAATAATAGGGCAATTAGCCTGCTAATTGGGTTTTCCTATTGCAAACGGTTATTGAGAAAACACTGTGGACGATGACCTCAGGCAACGCACATAGTTTCTTGGAATAAACTGTGTCGGATCAATGAACAATCACACACGACATTCTCTTGAAAATTGTTTGCGTTAGGCCACCTTGCGCAAATGTTTTCCTTGGAGCGACTGTGTGGGATGTATATATGAACGGAAACATTTAGCGGGGACTGACTATGTGGGATGTACTTACAATCGGAAACGATTTCGCCTGTATAATTTTATCTTTTTAGCACTACTGTACGTATAACCATATTTGGTCGCTCACCGGCCGCAAACGACCTCATTTTGCCGAGCGTGTGTGCCAGGAGGGCATATCCCGATGGTTTCTGGGTCGTGCGGGAAGGACCCCCCCTATTGCAGTCACTCACTAGGTGACGGTTTTGAACGCCGTCGCGGAAAGGGGTTAAAAACCGTTTGTATAGCACCTCGCTGTACCAGTGCTGCTATGATTGTAGATTTCGAGGGTCCAAAAAAGGATATGATTGGGTACAAGGATCTACCAACCATGGATGCGGACTCCAATAAAGAATTGTATCCAGGTTGCAAAAAGAAATATTCCAGGTTGAGTGCCACCCTGGTGCTTCTTAGATTTAAAGCAGCAAACGGTCTATCAAACAAGGGCTTCACCGAGATGTTACGTCTTATCAAAGAAATTCTTCTAGAAGATAATGTGCTCCCCAAAAGCACGAATGAAGCGAAGAAAACTGTTTGCCCATTGGAACTTGAAGTACAAAAGATACAGGCTTGTGTGAATGATTGTATATTGTACCATGGTTAGTACAAAGATTTGCGTGCATGTCCCACATGCAAGCATGCATGATACAAGCGCAGGAGAGCAAAGGAAAAGTACAAATTGGACGACGAGATCAAGACAGGAATCCTGTTCAAGTTTGTTTGGTACTTGCATTTAATTCCAAGGTTTAGGGATTTGTTTGCAAACCCTAGAGAGGCAAAGAGGTTGCGGTGGCATCATGATGAGCAAATTGCGGATAAGTATATGAGGCACCTGAAAGATGGGGCTCGGTGGGAATGAATCGATAACAAGTTTGAAGACATTGCCAAGGATCCTAGAAGTATAAGGCTATGGGAGTGTACTGGCGGGATGAATCCTTTTGGCGATATGAGCACCAATCACAGCACATGGCCGGTGCTTCTGTGCATATATAACCTAGCTCCTTGGTTGTGTATGAAGAAAAAAATACATTATGATGTCAATGATTATCCAATGCCCGAAACAACCTGGAAATGACATCGACATTTACTTTCAGCTACTGGTAGAAGAACAGCTGACAGTGTGGATAGATGCGCCTACTATAAAATGTTATGATGCTTACAGAAAGGAGATTTTTGATCTACATGCGATGCTGGTGCACACCATTCAAGATATGCCGGCATTAGGCAACACATCGGGGCAGAAAACAAAGGGAGATGTAGGGTGTATCACATGCATGGATAGGACAGCTAGCAGATTTCTTCCCAACTCGTGCAAAACCGTGTATTTGTGTCATCGTAGGTTCTTACGGAAAAATCACCCATACCAAAAGATGAAAGCTGAATTTGATGGTACGATAGAGGTAGGTGTGGGCCCAAGACCCTATGATGGGGATGTGTTCCACAACATGGCTAAACAAATTAATGTTGTGCTTGGCAAGAGCACCCTTTGATGGTGAGACAAACACCCAAGGGTCAAGTGTTTAAGAAGAAATCGGTGTTCTGGAAATTACCTTACTGGGAGATTCTACGTGGACGTCACTGCATCGATGTCATGCACGAAAAGAAGAACGTAAGTGAAAGTATCCTTGGTACTCTACTCAAGATTAAAGGTAAAATAAAGGATGGTGACGATTCACGACTCGATATGCTTGCTGATAAATCAAAACACAAGAGTGAAGCAGAAGATGATGACAAATTCATCAAAGCTTGCTAGAGTTACAATTTCAGTACAAAAGAAGCAACACAGTTCTTCACCTATTTGTTGTCAGTTAAGACACCCTCTTCCTACTCCACAAACATCAGAAGTCTCGTGGATGTGAGCCCAGGTAAAATGAAGTTGGGACACATGAAGTCACATGATTGCCACGTAATATTAACACAAATCCTCCCGGTGGCCATCAACAATCTGATGGACAAAGATATCAGAAACAAACTCATTGAGCTATGTGATTTCTTCAACCAACTATGGCAGAAAGTTGTAGATCCTGAAGAGTTGGATCATATGCAAGATGATATTGCAAGAATATTGTCCACCCTAGAGATGTTTTTCCCACCGTCATTCTTTGATGTCATGGTCCATCTCACTTTGCACCTTGTCGACGAGATAAAGTATTGTGGCCGTGTGTTTCTTCGCAACATGTATCCCTTCGAGCGGTTCATGGGAATACTGAAGCGCTTTTGTCGAAACCGAAACCATCCAGAGGCAAGCATCCTACAAGGTTATACCGCGGAGGAGGTGGTTGAGTTTTGCACCGAATACATGAAACAAAGACCTATAGGTTTTCCCCTCTCTCGCCACGAGGGAAGGCTGAAAGGTAAGCCGGTCCTTGCTGGCACGCAAATGGCTGCACCCGGAGGATTGGCAGAGAAAGCCCATTTGACGGTACTGCTCAACAACCCAGTTTTCAGCGCTTATGCCGAAGAACACTTGGAGGAGATACGCCAAAGGTTCTTACCAATGGTGCCTTCATCAGATGTGGAGATGAAGGAGCACACTAAGAACCACGCCGAATGGCTGAAGAATCATTTGGCACAACGATCCATTGATGACATGGCTACGTGGTTGGCACAAAAGTGATGCGGAGCATCCTACGATCATCCCCATGTAGACTCGAGCCTACGCCATTGGACCTAAGGTGAAATCACTCCTTTCCGAATCTTCCCTTTTTGCATGTAAGACATGGATGCTACTTCAAGCGCGGACCTTGTGCATACTCAGGTACACCCGAGGAGATCATGGAGAGCCCAAGGACCAAGGCCAAGTGTGCGTGGGAGTGAAGGAAGGAGAAGGAAGAAGAGCCACCTGCTACAGGCCCCGGACATCCGGCCCCAGGCCAGACATCCGGCCCGACCCCCGGAAATCCGGCGCCCATTACAGAACGCACCCGAAGCTGAACCCCGTCAGCCCGGACATCCAGCTCTTCCCGAGCCGCCGGACATCCGGCCCCCAGCCCGGACATCCGGAGCCCGCCTATCCAGAGAGCTCTGAGACCGGCCACTCCAGCCCGGACATCCGGCACCTCGCGAAGGCCCGGACATCCAGCCCGACGCCCGGACATCCGGCCCCCCTGCCTGCGTGCAGCGTGTCTGGGCCGAGGCCCATGTACCCCTTCGCCCCTTAGACTATATATACTCCCCCTCCACCTATGTGAGATAGAGCATTGCTCAGCCATACAGATCTTCTCCTCGAGAGAGACTGCGGCCCCTCTTCGGAGATGATCCACCGTGGATTCAAGACCCCCTCTTGGGTGGCCCCATCAAGACCTCCTTACAGAGAAGAACCGGTTACCCTTTGTATCGTCCTTTGTTGATCGTGGATCATGCATCTCCTCTCATGTGTTGAGGATCTAGCACATGTGTGATTGTTCTTGTTGGTTTGAGTGATTCTCTCGTGTTTTCCCTCGTGTTTCCCCTCGTGTTCTTCGTGTTCTTAGTTGGGATCTGCTCCTTTCGTGAAAGATCGGCCATCTAGGGTTCCACCCTACATCATCTTGGTAGTATGAACCACGTAGATCATGATTTCGGAGCCTCCCCTCTTCATTTCCTAGCTTTGTTTTGTTGATTTTGTCCCAAATTCGAAAATTCCCCACAAAAATAGCCCCTCAATTTTTTTTCTGATTTGTTGGTGTGATGATGTTTTGTTGATTTTCATCCATGGATTAGTTGTGTCTTGAGTAGATCTATCTTTCCCCCCAATTTTCCCCACTTTCCATCCACGAAATCTCCGCAATTTTGCCCCCAAAATCATCAATTTCCACCCCCAAAATCGAGTTCCTCGAGTTCATCCTCGGATTTGGAGCCCGGACATCCAGCCCGTAGCCCTGGACATCTGGCCCCCCGGACATCCGACCCGTAGGCCCGGACATCCGGCTCCTGGAGTGCAATTTCGCGCGCGGTTCTGGACATCAGGTCCCGGAAATCCGGCACGAGCCCCGGATGTCCGACCCCCGGGAATTCAGCCTGTCCCGTTTCACCGTTTTGACCGTAACTTTCACATCCGGAGTCCGATTTTCGTGTTTTTATCTCGTTGAGTAGCTATTGACATCCTCTATCCATCTAGACAGGTTCCATCACCATTTGACTCCATCAAATTTTTGGCACTTTGGCATCTCTGCCTAGGGCTTCCACCATAACTTCCGCACTGCCACCACCGACTTCCGCAACCTAACACATTTTTGTTCCCCATTCCATTTGTGGTTGTTTGAGTTGTGATTCGAGTCTCCTATGGTGTTTCGGCTACCACCATAACTTCCGCATAGGCTTGCCCACCATACACTTCCACCAACCCAACTTAACCCAATTTGTTTGTGTTGCGAGTTGTGTCTCCTAAGGTGTTTCTGCTACTTAGGAACCGTGCTTCCAACTCCAACACCATGTCTAGTTCACCACCTTACCCTCCACTTCCGCATTGCGTACTCAAAACCCCATCATTGCATTTCTGCAATCCCATTGAGCTTCCGCAAAACCACCACCCCATTCCCGCTACCACCATTTCACATTTGACATTTGAGATTTTGAGTTCGCGGTTTTTCCGTTTCCTAAGGTGTTTCGGCTACTTAGGGACGAGTTTCCATCATCTTGGTATCTCCATCAAGATCATCGCCACTCATCATTGCCAAGGACGGTAACCTCCATATCATCTTCGTATCGTGGTATCCCTCCATTGTATATTTCCTTGCAATTGCATTGATAACATCTAGCCCATTTTGCGTCACTTGCCTATCGAGACTAGCCATTGGAGTATTGCCGGCAACGTTACTTGTGCACATTAGTGATCTACACCTCCCATTGCATACATACCATATCATATTGGTATCATATCATCTCTTGTGTCACAAATATTGTTCCCGCATATACACAATTGCTATCTTGGTTTGTGCATTGTGCAAAAGTGGCCATAAATATAAGAAAACAATAAGCTTTTAAGCAAAAGAGAAAGAGCAAAGAACCTTGTAAGCAAGTGCCATAGCATCATACCACATTGCATATAAGATTGTCATATCCGATCATCTTGAGAAACACCGGGAACCATACATACATAGCATACTTGGGATAGAAGTTGATACATTTTGCATCTTATAGGTTGTGCACAAGTGTCGTATCCGTCAATAGAGCAATCGTGCTAGCGTCTCTCTTGAGTTGTGCAACACGAGCGTTTTCCGTGGACTCCACATTTTGTGCTCATTCCTTGTTTGCATGACCCCATTTATCTATCCGTGTGTGTGTGTTTCCGTGTGACATTCATTGCTATTGGTCTACTTGTTTCACTTGCGAATTTGTGAATCTCTTTCAACATTATTGACTCTTCCTAACATTTTGCATCAAATTTTTGTGCCACTATCCTCACCGAGCTCCACCATAAGCCTTACTTGTGTAGGTGTGAGAAATTGACAAGATCGGTACCAATTGTGCTATTTCCTTGTTACATTATTGAGAGATCATTGATCCATCTTCAACATCGGTCAAGGTACATTTGGTATAGTTCTTCTCTTTCTCCCACTCATATTTGCTCGAGTCTTGTGATGGATAGGCAAGGCATTTCATTTCTGGTCTTCGACAACAACGACGGCGTGAACAACGACATCACAAAAGCGTCCATCTTCGGACTACAACGAGCATCGAAAGCCGCACATAATACCTTGCAAGAGCGCATCGAGAACCTCTCCATCGACATTCATCACTCCGAAGCAAGGAAAAGGGACCACATCGACAACAAGCTTTCCGCCCAAAAGGAGGAGAAGATGCAAGGATGGAGGAGATTCGGGCCTTGATCAAGTCTACTTCCCCTTCGTCATCTTCAATGCGGCGGCGAGCAAGTCGACCATCTTCGGAGCGCCCAAGCGATACAAGCGCAAGTCGTCCACATCTACATGGCGACCACCATCACGTTCGTGATCCACATCGTCATGAAGAGCAAGTCACCTCCAAGCATCATGTGCACGACGATGATGAACGACATCTACTACGAGCTCAAGTGCGACAACGACACCATCATCATGAAGATGCTCCACATGCGCAAACATACAAGTCCCAACAAGCTCTACATCAAGCTACGTCCAAACTTCATGAGCATAAGAGAAGACCGCGAGACGAGCACCACCAAAACGGAGCTACGGCTACACCAACTGTTGGGGAACGTAGTAATTTCAAAAAAATTCCTACGCACACGCAAGATCATGGTGATGCATAGCAACGAGAGGGGATAGTGTTGTCCACGTACCCTCGTAGACCGAAAGCAGAAGCGTTAACACAACGCGGTTGATGTAGTCGTACGTCTTCACGATTCGACCGATCAAGTACAGAACGTACGGCACCTCCGAGTTCAGCACACGTTCAGCTCGATGACGTCCCTCGAACTCCGATCCAGCCGAGTGTTGAGGGAGAGTTTCGTCAGCACGACGGCGTGGTGACAATGATGATGTTCTACCGACGCAGGGCTTCGCCTAAGCACCGCTACGATATTATCGAGGTGTAATATGGTGGAGGAGGGCACCGCGCACGGCTAAAAGATCGTTGATCAATTGTGTGTCTATGGGGTGCCCCCTGCCCCCGTATATAAAGGAGCAAGGGGGAGGCGGCCGGCCAAGGAGGAGGGCGCGCCAAGGGGGGAGTCCTACTCCCACCGGGAGTAGGACTCCTCCTTTCTTTGTTGGAGTAGGAAAAGGGAAGGGAGAAGGAGAAAGAAGGAAGGGGGCGCCCCCCCTCCCTAGTCCAATTCGGACTAGTCCATGGGGAGGGGTGCGGCCTCCCTTTGGGGCCTTTCTCTCCTTTCCCGTCTGGCCCATTAAGGCCCAATACGAATTCCCGTAACTCTCCGGTACTCCAAAAAATACCCGAATCACTCGGAACCTTTTCGAAGTCCGAATATAGTCGTCCAATATATCGATCTTTACGTCTCGGCCATTTCGAGACTCCTCGTCATGTCCCCGATCTCATCCGGGACTCCGAACTCCTTCGGTACATCAAAATACATAAACTCATAATAAAACTGTCATCATAACGTTAAGCGTGCGGACCCTACGGGTTCGAGAACTATGTAGACATGACCGAGACACCTCTCCGGTCAATAACCAATAGCGGAACCTGGATGCTCATATTGGTTCCCACATATTCTACGAAGATCTTTATCGGTCAGACCGCATAACAACATACGTTGTTCTCTTTGTCATCGGTATGTTACTTGCCCGAGATTCGATCGTCGGTATCTCGATACCTTGTTCAATCTCGTTACCGGCAAGTCTCTTTACTCGTTCCGTAATACATCATCCCGCAACTAACTCATTAGTCACAATGCTCGCAAGGCTTATAGTGATGTGTATTACTGAGTGGGCCCAGAGATACCTCTCCGACACTCGGAGTGACAAATCCTAATCTCGAAATACGCCAACCCAACAAGTACCTTCGGAGACACCTGTAGAGCACCTTTATGATCACCCAGTTACGTTGTGACGTTTGGTAGCACAAAAAGTGTTCCTCCGGTAAATGGGAGTTGCATAATCTCATAGTCATAGGAACATGTATAAGTCATGAAGAAAGTAGTAGCAACATACTAAACGATCGAGTGCTAAGCTAAAGAAATGGGTCAAGTCAATCACATCATTCTCCTAATGATGTGATCCTGTTAATCAAATGACAACTCATGTCTATGGCTAGGAAACATAACCATCGTTGATCAACGAGCTAGTCAAGTAGAGGCATACTAGTGACACTCTGTTTGTCTATGTATTCACACATGTATCATGTTTCCGGTTAATACAATTCTTGCATGAATAATAAACATTTATCATGATATAAGGAAATAAATAATAACTTTATTATTGCCTCTAGGGCATATTTCCTTCAGTCTCCCACTTGCACTAGAGTCAATAATCTAGTTCACATCGCCATGTGCACCAATAATTCACATCACCATGTGATTAACACCCATAGTTCACATCGTCATGCGACCAATACCCAAAGGGTTTACTAGAGTCAATAATCTAGTTCACATCGCTATGTGATTAACAACCAAAGAGTACTAAGGTGTGATCATGTTTTGCTTGTGAGATAATTTTAGTCAACAGGTCTGTCACATTCAGATCCGTAAGTATTTTGCAAATTTCTATGTCTACAATGCTCTGCATGGAGCTACTCTAGCTTATTGCTCCCACTTTCAATATGTATCTAGACCGAGACTTAGAGTCATCTAGATTAGTGTCAAAACTTGCATCGACGTAACCCTTTACGACGAACCTTTTGTCACTTCCATAATCGAGAAACATATCCTTATTCCACTAAGGATAATTTTGACCGCTGTCCAGTGATCTACTCCTAGATCACTATTGTACTCCCTTGCCAAAATCAGTGTAGGGTATACAATAGATCTGGTACACAGCATGGCATACTTTATAGAACCTATGGCTGAGGCATAGGGAATGACTTTCATTCTTTTTCTATCTTCAGCCGTGGTCGGGCTTTGAGTCTTACTCAATTTCACACCTTGTAACATAGGCAAGAAACTCTTTCTTTGACTGTTCCATTTTGAACCACTTCAAAATCTTGTTAAGGTATGTACTCATTGAAAAAACTTATCAAGCGTCTTGATCTATCTCTATAGATCTTGATGCTCAATATGTAAGCAGCTTCACCGAGGTCTTTCTTTGAAAAACTCCTTTATGCTTTGCAGAATAATTCTACATTATTTCCGATCAACAATATGTCATTCACATATACTTATCAGAAATGCTGTAGTGCTCCTCACTCACTTTCTTGTAAATACAGGCTTCACCGCAAGTCTGTATAAAACTATATCCTTTGATCAACTTATCAAAGCGTATATTCCAACTCCGAGATGCTTGCACCAGTCCATAGATGGATCGCTGGAGCTTGCATATTTTGTTAGCACCTTTAGGATTGACAAAACCTTCTGGTTGCATCATATACAACTCTTCTTTAATAAATCCATTAAGGAATGCAGTTTTGTTTATCCATTTGCCAGATTTCATAAAATGCGGCAATTGCTAACATGATTCGGACAGACTTAAGCATAGATACGAGTGAGAAACTCTCATCGTAGTCAACACCTTAAACTTGTCGAAATCCTTTTGCGACAATTCTAACTTTGTAGATAGTAACACTACTATCAGCGTCCGTCTTCCTCTTGATGATCCATTTAATCTCAATGGCTCGCCGATCATTGGGCAAGTCAATCAAAGTCCATACTTTGTTCTCATACATGGATCTCATCTCAGATTTCATGGCCTTAACCCATTTTCCGGAATCTGGACTTACCATCGCTTCTTCCTAGTTCGTAGGTTCGTCATGGTCTAGTAACATAACCTCCAGAACAGGATTACCGTACCACTCTGGTGTGGATCTTAATTTGGTTGACCTACAAGGTTCAGTAATAACTTGATCTGAAGTTTCATGATCATTATCATTAACTTCCTCACTAATTGGTGTAGGTGTCGCAGAAACTTGTTTCTGTGATGATCTACTTTCCAATAAGGGAGCAGGTACAGTTACCTCATCAAGTTCTACTTTCCTCCCACTCACTTCTTTCGAGAGAAACTCCTTCTCTAGCAAGGATCCATTCTTAGCAAGGAATGTCTTGCCTTCGGATCTGTGATAGAAGGTGTACCCAACTGTCTCCTTTGGATATCCTATGAAGACACATTTCTCCGATTTGGGTTTGAGCTTATCAGGATGAAACTTTTTCACATAAGCATCGCAACCCCAAACTTTAAGAAACGACAAATTTGGTTTCTTGCCAAACCACAGTTCATAAGATGTCGTCTCAACGGATTTAGATGGTACCCTATTTAACGTGAATGCGGCTGTCTCTAATGCATAACCCCAAAACCATAGTGGTAGATCGGTAAGAGACATCATATATCGCACCATATCTAATAAAGTACGGTTACGATGTTCGGACACACCATTACACTGTGGTGTTCCAGGTGACGTGAGTAGTGAAACTATTTCACATTGTTTTAACTGAAGGCCAAACTCGTAACTCAAATACTCTTCTCCACGATTAGATCGTAGAAACTTTATTTTCTTGTTACGATGATTTTCCACTTCACTCTGAAATTATATGAACTTTTCAAATGTTTCAGACTTCTGTTTCATTAAGCAGATATACCCATATATGCTCAAATCATCTGTGAAGGTCAGAAAATAATGATACCTGCTATGAGCCTCAATATTCATCGGACCACATACATCTATATGTATGATTTCCAACAAATCTGTTGCTCTCTCCATAGTTCCGGAGAACGGCGTTTTAGTCATCTTGCCCATGAGGCACGGTTCGCAAGCATCAAGTGATTCATAATCAAGTGATTCCAAAATCCCATCAGTATGGAGTTTCTTCATGCGCTTTACACCAATATGACCTAAACGGCAGTGCCACAGATAAGTTGCACTATCATTATTAACTTTGCATCTTTTGGCTTCATTATTATGAATATGTGTATCACTACGATCGAGATCCAACAAACCATTTTATTGGGTGTATGACCATAGAAGGTTTTATTCATGTAAACAGAACAACAATTATTCTCTAATTTAAATGAATAACCGTATTGCAACAAACATGATCAAATCATATTCATGCTCAACGCAAACACCAAGTAACACTTATTTAGTTTCAACACTAATCCCGAAAGTATAGGGAGTGTGCGATGATGATCATATCAATCTTGGAATTACTTCCAACACACATCGTCACCTCGCCTTTTACTAGTCTCTGTTTATTCTGCAACTCCCGTTTCGAGTTACTACTCTTTAGCAACTGAACCAGTATGAAATACTGAGGGGTTGTTATAAACACTAGTAAGTACACATCAATAACATGTATATCCAATATACCTTTGTTCACTTTGCCATCCTTCTTATCCACCAAATACTTGGGGTAGTTCCGCTTCTAGTGACCAGTCCCTTTGCAGTAGAAGCACTTAGTCTCAGGCTTAGGACCAGACTTAGGCTTCTTCACTTGAGCAGCAACTTGCTTGCCGTTCTTCTTGAAGTTCCCCTTCTTCCCTTTTCCCTTTTCTAGAAACTAGTGGTCTCGTCAACCATCAACACTTGATGTTTTTCTTGATTTCTACCTTCATCGATTTCAGCATCACGAAGAGCTCGGGAATTACTTTCGTCATCCCTTGCATACTATGATATTACCACCTTTATATCTCAAAACAATTATCAAGCATCAATTTTATCATGATATTAATTAAAGAAAATTGCCATGCTATTTTAAGACTCTCAAAATAATATAAGTGAAGCATGAGAGATCAATAGTTTCTATAAAACAAATCCACCACCGTGCTCTAAAAGATATAAGTGAAGCACTAGAGCAAAACTATATAGCTCAAAAGATATAAGTGAAGCACATAGAGTATTCTAATAATTTCTGAATCATGTGTGTCTCTCTCAAAAGGTCTGTACAGCAAGGATGATTGTGGTAAACTAACAAATAAATACTCAAATAATACATGACGCTCCAACCAAAACACATATCATGTGGTGAATAAAAATATAGCTCCAAGTAAAGTTACCAATGGAAGTAGACGAAAGAGGGGATGCCTTCCAGGGCATCCCCAAGCTTTGGCTTTATGGTGTCCTTAGATTATCTTGGGGGTGCCATGGGCATCCCCAAGCTTAGGCTCTTGCCACTCCTTGTTCCATAATCCATCAAATCTTTCACCCAGAACTTGAAAACTTCACAACACAAAACTTAACAGAAAATCTCGTGAGCTCCGTTAGCGAAAGAAAACAAAAGACCACTTCAAGGTACTGTAATGAACTCATTCTTTATTTATATTGGTGTTAAACCTACTGTATTACAACTTCTCTATGGTTTATAAACTCTTTTACTAGCAATAGATTCATCAAAATAAGCAAACAACACACGAAAAACAGAATCTGTCAAAAACACAACAGTCTGTAGTAATCTGTAACTAACGCAAACTTCTGGAACTCCAAAAAATCAGCCAAAACAGGACGACCTAGAAAATTTGTTTATTGATCAGCAGCAATTGGAATCAATATTTTATCACGTTCTGGTGATTTTTAACAATTATTTTCGTGAACAGAAAGTTTCTGGAAATTTCTGCAACATCAAATAACTATCATCCAAGAAGATCCTATAGGTTTAACTTGGCACAAACACTAATTAAAACATAAAAACACATCTAACCAGAGGCTAGATCAAATATTTATTCCTACACAGAAGCAAAAAGCAAAAAATTAGAAATAAAATTGGGTTGCCTCCCAACAAGCGCTATCGTTTAACGCCCCTAGCTAGGCATAATAGCAAGGATAGATCTAGGTATTGCCATCTTTGGTAGGCAATCCATAAGTGGCTCTCATGATAGATTCATATGGTAATTTTATTTTCTTCCTAGGGAAGTGTTCCATTCCTTTCTTTAATGGAAATTGGAATCTAGTATTCCCTTCCTTCATATCAATAATTGCACCAATCGTTCTAAGGAAAGGTCTACCAAGAATAATAGGACATGAAGGATTGCAATCTATATCAAGAACAATAAAATCTACGGGCACATAGTTCCTATTTGCAACAATAAGAACATCATTAATTCTTCCCATAGGTTTCTTAATAGTGGAATCCGCAAGGTGCAAGTTTAGAGAGCAATCATCAAAATCATGGAAACCTAGCAAATCGCACAAAGTTTTGGGAATAGTGGAAACACTAGCACCCAAATCACACAAAGCATAGAATTCATGATCTTTAATTTTAATTTTAATAGTAGGTTCTCACTCATCATAAAGTTTTCTAGGGATAGAAACTTCCAACTCAAGCTTTTCTTCATAAGATTGCATCAAAGCATCAACGATATGTTTGGTAAAAGCTTTATTTTGACTATAAGCATGAGGAGAATTTAGCACGGATTGCAACAAGGAAATACAATCTATCAAAGAGCAATTATCATAATTAAATTCTTGAAATCCAAAATAGTGGGTTTATCAACATCTAACATTTTGATCTCTTCAATCCCACTTTTATCAAATTTAGCATCAAGATCTAAAAACTCCGAATTTTTGGAACGCCTTCTAGGTAAAGGTGGATCATATTCAGTCCCATCATTATCAAGATTCATATTCCAAAACATGGATTTAATAGGGGACACATCAATAACTTTTAGATCTTCATCTTTATTTTCATAGAAATTTGAAGAACACGCTTTCATAAAGCAATCTTTCTTAGCACGCATTCTAGCGGTTCTTTCTTTGCACTCATCAATGGAAATTCTCATGGCTTTGAGAGACTCATTGATATCACGCTTAGGAGGAATAGATCTCAGTTTTAAAGAATCAACATGAACAGAAATTCTATCAACGTTCCTAGCCAATTCATCAACTTTAAGCAATTTCTCTTCAAGCAAAGCATTGAAATTCTTTTGCGAGTTCATAAACTCTTTAACACTAGTCTCAAATTCAGAGGGCGTCTTATTAAAAGTTCCATAAGAATTATTGTAGGAATTACCATAATTATTAGAGGAATTGCTAGGATAAGGCCTAGGATTAAAGTTTCCTCTATACGCGTTGTTACCAAAATTATTCCTACCAACAAAATTCACATCCATAGATTCATTATTATTCTCAATCAAAGTAGACAAAGGCATATCATTAGGATCAGAAGAAACACTCTTACTAGCAAATAATTTCATAAGTTCATCCATCTTTCCAATCAAAACATTAATTTCTTCTATCCATGCACTTTTTTATTAGTAGATCTTTCAGTGTTCCATTGAGAATAATTAACCATAATATTATCTCGGAGTTTAGTAGCTTCTCCTAAAGTGATTTCCATAAAAGTGCCTCCCGTGGCCGAATCTAAAAGATTTCTAGAAGAAAAATTCAATCCGGCATAAATTTTTTGTATAATCATCCACAAATTCAAACCATGAGTAGGGCAATTACGTATCATTAATTTCATCCTCTCCCAAGCTTGTGCAACATGTTCATGATCATGTTGCTTAAAATTCATGATATCGTTTCCAAGAGAGATGATCTTAGCGGGAGGAAAATACTTAGAGATAAAAGCATCTTTGCACTTATTCCAGGAATCAATACTATTTTTAGGCAAAGACGAAAACCAAGCTTTAGCACGATCTCTAAGCGAAAAAGGAAATAGCTTCAATTTAACAATATCATTATCAACATCTTTCTTCTTTTGCATATCACACAAATCAACGAAGCTATTTAGATGAGTAGCGGCATCTTCACTAGGCAGGCCGGCGAATTGATCTTTCATGACAAGATTCAACAAAGCAGCATTGATTTCACAAGATTCTGTATCGATAAGAGGAGCAATCGGAGTGCTAAGGAAATCATTATTGTTGGTTTTGGTAAAGTCACATAATTTGGTATTATCTTGAGCCATCGTGACAAACAAGCAATCCAACACACGAGCAAACAAAAAGCAAGCGAAAAAGAGGCGAACGAAAAAGAGGGGGCGAATAAAACGGCAAGGGTGAAGTGGGGGAGAGGAAAACGAGAGGCAAATGGCAAATAATGTAATGCGGGAGATAAGGGTTGTGATGGGTACTTGGTATGTTGACTTTTGCGTAGAACTCCCCGGCAATGGCGCCAGAAATCCTTCTTGCTACCTCTTGAGCACTGCATTGGTTTTCCCTTGAAGAGGAAAGGGTGATGCAGCAAAGTAGCGTAAGTATCTCCCTCAGTTTTTGAGAACCAAGGTATCAATCTAGTAGGAGGCTACGCGCGAGTCCCTCACACCTACACAAAACAAATAAATCCTCGCAACCAACGCGATAAGGGTTGTCAATCCCTACACGGTCACTTACGAGAGTGAGATCTGATAGATATGATAGGATAATATTTTTGGTATTTTTATGATAAAGATGCAAAGTAAAATAAAATCAAAGTAAAAAGCAACGGAAATAACTAAGTGTCATAAGATTAATATGATGAAGATAGACCCGGGGGCCATAGGTTTCACTAGTGGCTTCTCTCAAGAGCATAAATATTTTACGGTGGGTGAACAAATTACTGTTGAGCAATTGACAGAATTGAGCATAGTTATGAGAATATCTAGGTATGATCATGTATATATGCATCACGTCCGAGACAAGTAGACCGACTCCTGCCTACATCTACTACTATTACTCCACTCATCGACCGCTATCCAGCATGCATCTAGAGTATTAAGTTCATAAGAACAGAGTAACGCCTTAAGCAAGATGACATGATGTAGAGGGACAAATTCATGCAATATGATAAAAACCCCATCTTGTTATCCTCGATGGCAACAATACAATATGTGCCTTGCTGCCCCTACTGTCACTGGGAAAGGACACCGCAAGATTGAACCCAAAGCTAAACACTTCTCCCATTCCAAGAAAGATCAATCTAGTAGGCCAAACCAAACTGATAATTCGAAGAGACTTGCAAATATAACCAATCATACATAAAAGAATTCCGAAGATTCAAATATTGTTCATAGATAAACTTGATCATAAACCCACAATTCATCGGTCTCAACAAACACACCGCAAAAGAAGATTACATCGAATAGATCTCCACGAGAGAGGGGAGAACATTGTATTGAGATCCAAAAAGAGAGAAGAAGTCATCTAGCTAATAACTATGGACCCGAAGGTCTGAGGTAAACTACTCACACTTCATCGGAGGGGCTATGGTGTTGATGTACAAGCCCTCCGTGATCGATGCCCCCTCTGGCGGAGCTCCGGAACAGACCCCAAGATGGGATCTCGTGGGTACAGAAGGTTGCGGCGGTGGAATTAGGTTTTTGGCTCCGTATCTGATTGTTTGGGGGTACATAGGTATATATAGGAGGAAGGAGTACGTCGGTGGAGCAACAGGGGGCCCATGAGGGTGGAGGGCGCGCCTGGGGGGGGGGGTAGGCGCGCCCCCCTACCTCGTGGCCTCCTCCTTTATTTCTTGATGTAGGGTCCAAGTCTCCTGGATCTTGTTCGTTCCAAAAATCACGTTCCCAAAGGTTTCATTCCGTTTGGACTCCGTTTGATATTCTTTTTCTGCGAAACTCTGAAATAGGCAAAAAACAGCAATTCTGGGCTGGGCCTCCGGTTAATAGGTTAGTCCCAAAAATAATATAAAAGTGAATAATAAAGACCAATAATGTCCAAAATAGAAGATAATATAGCATGGAGCAATAAAAAGTTATAGATACGTTGGAGACGTATCAGCCACACGCGCGATCTGAGTCGTGCTTTCTGATTGGCCAGAACCCAAACCCCACGGATCATACGTCTGCACCGTTGGATTCTCCTTGATCGAACGGCGATCTCATCCCTTTCGACAGCACATGCAGTTTCGGTTCATGTAAACATTTTCAAATAGCACACAGTTCACTCACGAAAGTCGTCTGCCTACCAAACCGTGGCCGATGCCCCCCTTGCTACGCGCGCGATCTGAGTCGTGCATTCTGATTGGCCAGAACCCAAACCCCACGGATCGTACGTCTGCACCATTGGATGCTCCCAGATCGAACAACAATCCTCATCCCTTTCGACAGGAAATGCAGTCCGGCTAGTATTTGATTTGTATGCCAAAATGCACGGTAAATGCCAAAAAAATTCTTAAATGTAGCACACGAGACCTGAAATGCGCCAGCAAATCAAACCCGTGGTATAATGGTGATTGCTTAACATGGGAAAAATTTAAGGTGAAATGATGAACTCACGTCTTCATTTCAAAATTAGTACGTCTTCATTTCAAACGAAATTATTCTCTTTGTGCACACGAGCGCTTAGAGGCAACCGTTTGCATAGGCCTTTCCGCGCGGAGACCGGGGATATTTTTCACCCTTTTCACCTAGGACGCCAACACCTCCCCACTGCTCGCCTGCGTTTCACTCAACTAGTCCACCCAATCTCCTTCACTAGCTCCCCCTCCCCCAGATCCACAGCAAAACCCTCTCCGGCGCCGGCGTGCTCACCCCGGCCATGTGCCCGCTCTTCGGCGTCAAGCCTACCTCCTCTGTCGTTCCCAACTTGCGGTTGCCCGCGCCTCGCCGCCTTCGTTTGCTTGCCAGCCACCCTCGAGCATATCGATCCTATAACCATCGCCTCTCCTGTGGTGTGGCCGGGTTTGCATTAAGAAGCCTGTTAGTTATTGCTCTCCATCGCAGTGAGGCATATTTCCTCGAAATCCCTCTTCCTATTTCGTTCCATATGTTTCCAAATTGGCTATAAAATAATGGAGAGCGTATATATATTCATTATCTACCTTCCTAACTAGTACATATAAGTTGTATTTGTTCCAATAAGTTACTGTCGATTTATAGATCGCGGGCGCCCGAGTCACACAAACTTAAGAAATAAGTTGTACATTTTCTAAATTATTGCATGGCATGTTTAGACAGCTTGATACCAAGTTGTTAGTTTTATGCTTATCCTCCTTTCCTGAGTTTCGCATGTGTTCTCTGTAGATGCTGATTAGCAGCGACATCACTCATGCTTCAGGCGATGTATCTTCATCTGATTCCGACAACCCTAGGTCTTCAGCAGATGGTGAGGGATCAAGTAATCTTGAACGGGATAGAGCTACAGCAATTACCCTTCCAGTCAAGACATGGAGGAACGCTCCAAGGAAGTCCACACACCAGCCTAAAGGTGTATATGAAGTAACCGAGATAGATTTAAAGTCTTGGGCTCCAACTAAACCAGATAAAGCACGCACGAGGTTCAGGAGTGTATGTGGATTTGTTGGCAGGGCAAGGCTCAATATTAATCTGCCGGGGTTTCGGAAGGCTGACACAGAAACACGGCGAAGGATAGTCCGGGAGATCATGGATCACTTCAACGTTCCAGAGCAGTGGAGAATGCAGGTGGAACACGCTGCACTAAAGAAGGCTAGGGATGCTTGGAGAAACTGGAAGCGCGTGATGTACAAGAAGTACTTGAGTGAAGGCAAGGACCCAATCCCCGCATACCCCCAAATTACAAAGGAAGACTTGGAATAATTCAAAAGGGTCAGGGAAACTAAAGAGTTTGTTGAGAAGAGTGCCAAGCAATCGGAACTTCAGAAGAAGAACACACCCCCCCACCGTATGGGTGTGGCAGGATACTACGGCATGAAACTGATATGGGACCAGGAGGACAAAGAAGCAGTAGCGGCGA
The DNA here is from genome assembly GCF_018294505.1 of Triticum aestivum. Lineage (NCBI taxonomy): Eukaryota > Viridiplantae > Streptophyta > Magnoliopsida > Poales > Poaceae > Triticum > Triticum aestivum. The sequence goes on from NC_057814.1 coordinate 359,484,661, forward strand.
GTGGGCAACCGACCTTTAGTGAAATCAGGGGCGAACGCGCCAGAGACTACTTGCGGGCACGTGCAAGGAGGCGTGATGACGGAACTTATTACTTTGAAAACTCACGTGACGAAGAACTGCATCAAGTGATGTTAAAGGCTTCCAAGATCCCTGGAAGGTTCTACAAGAACTCATGGCCATGTGACATTCTGTCCGATGCTCTGGAAACAAGAGAGCCCCTTGGCCGTGCAAGGGGTATAGGTGTTAATGTCCCGCACAAGAGGGCTTTCACACACGGCATAGAAGAGAGGCTCAGCATGAAAAAAACGAGGAGTGAAATGAAGCAGAATGAATTGTATGAAAGGTTGAGGAAGGACATGTATCCGGCTATTCTAAAGGATATTGAGGATTCAATGATGATGCAGAAGACTCTAACACTGACAGATAGCAAGCAGATGGGAGGGGAGGCGGGCATGGAGGATGCTGCTTATTGCGCGACAACACCGCACAAGATTAGCTGTGCATCAGCTGACCTGAGCGACACTGAGACTGCAGCTGCTCATGATGATACTATATGTGATCTATCTGGAATGAAAGACAGATTGAAGGGCGTGCTTACACATTATGAAGGTACATTAAAATGTGCAACAACCTGGGTTTGCCCACCCTTCTTGGAAGAGGGCCTCTTGTTGGACAATGTGCCATTGAAGCCGGGCTGTGTGAAGTGCTACATGACTGAACTAAAGCCTGGATTCTATGAATTTGCCCTGAAGAATGTCATAGGAGACTTTGATGAGCAAAGGACCTTGGGAGAAACACAGTTACATCACATCCAGTGGCCACGAAAGGAAATAGAGTTCATCGATGAGATCCCCGAAGCCCCACCAAGAGCAACCAATGTCGCCCCTCAACCAGTGACGCTCTCCTTGCCACATCAGCTCTCGCGTGCTTCCCCCAAAGAACCTAATACTCGTAATCCGACGGCTGATGCATCAACCTATGATCAGCCGGCCCGACTTTGTGCCGTACAGGCCATGTCATCCTCCGCCCCAGAGAAGCCAGTGGCAAGACCTACAACTGCTGAAGACGCACCACCGGTTCAAATGCCGACCGCTGAAGCAGCGGGGGGAGACCCAGCTGCAGCACATGCTAAGCAGCCTGATGCTTCGGAACCGCCTACTTAGCAGTCTATAGTTCCAAAACCGACTCCTCATCAGTCAGTTGATCTGCAGTCATGTGATCAGCATACCAATGCGTCAGCACTTCATGCTCAGCAAACCAACGCATTGGCATGGCCTACTCAGCACACCGACAAGTTGGCACCACCTGCGCAGAAACCCGACATAGCTTCAACGCATGGTCAGCAGTCCGATGCCTCTGCCCCTACAGCCAAGCAGTCTGTCACAGTAGCGCCGCCAACTCAGCGGTACGACATAGATAAACCGTCTACTAAGCAGTCCGTCGAAGCTTCACCGTCTGCTCGGCAGTCTACCTTGCAGCCAACCAGACATTCTGCCAGAAATGCTTCAAGGACCAAGAAGGAAGCGGCCAAAAAGGCTGCACCCATGAGGAAGCGCGGCGGGAGAGCAAAGAGGAGAGAGAATGATTGCCTCTTACTTAAAGCACTCATCGCCCAAAACCAAATTAACAGCAGGTTGTTCGAATTGGGGAGTAATATTATTTCTGACGACATGGATGATGAAGAAGTATATTTGTTGCTTGCCAAAAGTAAAGCAGACGTACTTGAAGCACGCAATTACGTCCATGGCCAGCCATTTCTTGTTGGTGAATACTTTGATGAGTGCAGCTCCAGTTGCTGCGAGTTACATGAATATTGCATGGATCAAATGTCAGCAGGTCTTCATGGTTTGCTAGTCCACTACAACAGAGATCATTTCCGACACGATGCTGGTTCCATCAATGTGAGTTTCGAGGACTTAAATCTCTTCTTCAACTTTAACGAGCTCAATGCCACTCTTGTTAGATGCCTGATTTTGTAAGTACTTAACAAACTCATAAACAACTAACTGCATTTTATTCATCTTAGGGGATTGAACGCTCAGAGAAGAAAAAGGGAGAGTGTGTATTTCATAGATCGTGCATTAGCAAATGGCACAACATTAGATGATAAGGACCTACGGGACTGGGCCATTAACACGGTCGTCCGTCTCTTCAAAAACACGTCCCATGCAGAATCATTTCTCTGGCCATATCATGAATGGTAAGTCAAGTAAAAAACCACACATGCACTGATTGTCTTTCAGATTTTGACATAATTCATAAGTTCATGGCTTTCTTAATATGTAGCGATCATTGGATATTGGTATTCATTGTTCCAAACAAGAACACAGTTTAGTACATTGTCTCTCTGTGACACCCCAAAATTTTGACCTTGTTTTAATTATTAAAATTTTGCCAGGAAATAAAACTTTTCCATTTGCCAAGATTTACCCTTTTGTTATTGTGGATTTTTACTTCAAGTGGAAAACTTTCAAAAGGTATTGTTGGACTTGAATGCTCTCTATGATAAAACAATTCTTTATCAGTGGTTTAAATTGCAAGATTTGTGTTCTCACAGCTTTATTCTTTTAAAATGATTCTTTTGAAATTGGAGCCTGTTTTGCACTGCAACCATTTGATAAATGCTTTTAAAATTTTCACCAAAATTTGGGGATGTCATGTGATGCTTCCACATCACTTTTATGGAAAAATACCTTTTGGCCATTGGAGATTTTGAGCTCTACACCAACTTTCCCAATCTGGTCCAGTAGGCACTTTTGCACTACAACCCATTTAAACATTTCTTTAAAAATTCTTCCAAGTATTTGGGGATGTCAATGGATGCATACAATTCAACTCTATGCAAAAACCCAGTGATGTTTTTTTAAAAATTTGAGTGAATCACCCTCTTTTGCATTCTGGTCCAATTTGGTGATTTGTACTACAACCTTACTTTATTTTGCTCTAGTGACCCTGAGCTTTTTCCTACTTGTAGCCCTCCCTTCAAAACCCTTAAGTCCAGAAGAGTGGACTCATTGGAGGTTTTGAAGTGCATGCAATAAACCCTTTTTCTTTCTGTCCAAAACTGGAGTTTTGCAAAACTTGCACTAACAAGTTTCTGGTTTTGCCCATATGATCTTGACATCATCTACTACACCTAAAGAGACCCTGATCTGGAGATTTTGGCCACTCCAAGAGTTGCCTTGGTGCACTTGGCATTCTGTCGAACAGTTGGTGTGCACAGTCAGTTTTGGGCGTGCTTCCTAGTTTGCACTATGATCTTGCTCCAATAACCCAGCAACCTTGTCCACTGAACTCCTAGTTGCCTCTACCCTAGTCCTGTTCATTGCCAGCCTCACCCTCGCGCTCTAGACCGCCCTGGCATTTCGTCGAGCAGGTCCCGTGCGTGCTCTGGGCGCGCCCAGAGCGCACGTTTTGCACGCGCGCGCACTGAGCCGCCGCGCCGCACTGCCGCACTCGACGCGACCCGTCCCTGGCCCCTGCTCCACCGCTGAACCGCGCACTAGCTCGGCCCCTCTCCACACCTTCTCTGGCGCCCTGCAGCGCCGTTGGCAGAGCCCTTGGCGGCACACCGGCGTCGGCAGCAGCCTCTGCCATGTTCGGCACCGCCCAAGCCACCCCAGCGCGCCAGCTGCCCCCGTGATCAGCCCAGTCTTATCTCGAAGCTCGTCGGCACGCGTTCTTCGCCGCCACGACGCCCTGCAGCTACAGCAACGGCGACCCGTCATCGATCTTATCCACCGCCGGGGAGCCAGCCCCGTCGTGCTATAAAAGGAGGCCCCGTGCTCCTCCGAGCACTCAGGCAGCCCCAGTCCACCCTGTAGTGCTCCCGCAGCCAGCAATCGTCGGGGAAAATCCTTTCTTCCTCGTCTCCGGCCAGCTCGGCCGCCGCCGCAATCCAGTGCCATTCGTGGCAACCGGAGCTTCCCCCGCCAATCCAACGCCACCAAGAATCTCCCCATAGTCGTGCGGAGCTGCCTAGCGCCTCGGCCTCGATCGGAGACCACCGGATCCCAGAAACCACTTCACCACCGTAGCCCCCTCCGCCGCGGAGCTCGCCGCCGGCGACTCCTTCCACCTCCGGCGACCCAGCTACCACCAAGAGGACCGCCCCAGCCTGGCCGTTCCATCTCCACCCTCGGGTGCCCGTGAAGGGCCGCCGTTCGTCGACGGCGATCGCCGGAGGCCGCCACCGTTCGGGCAGAGAGAGAGAGGAGGGAGGGAAGAACGGTCAAACCTGACCAGTGGGCCCTCTGGACCCACTGTCAGTGACCCGCGCGCCGTCTTCTCTGTTTTAAGTGAAGGCGCACAAGTCCCGAGTACGTCTCCTCTGCTGCGAAAGCGTATTTCTCCCGAAACGTTTTATTTTCTGGTTTTATTTAAAAACAGAGATTTGACCAAACTTTGACTGGCTATAACTTTTAAAATAAAACTCCAAATGAGTTAATTCTTTTTCCTACCTCTCTCAAATTTCATCTAGTTTATTTTAAGATTTATTTCAAAAATATTTGAGACAACTTTTTGTACTGTGTTTGAAATATTTGTTACTTGGATATTTTGCAAAATAGGATTTTTGGAGAAAAGGGAGAGCTTCCAAAAAAGTGCATCCCTTGCATACTCTTGAAGGCAAGCATTTCTGAACTCTGGCATAATATTTTGTGTGGTGTTTTGATATGGTTTCAGCACCTTTTGACTTGGAGCATACATTATTTTTATGTGACGATAAAAATCATTCGCGTATGTGCATAATGGAGATATTTTTTTGCTATTAGTAATGGATATGCCAGTGATGATGTTCACCCTCGTGAGCTTCTCATGTATACCGGAAGGAAGCCGGGAAAGTCGTGGTCTTGGGTAGACACGAGCTTGTCCCTAGTTCCTCGTTGAGACGAGTATGTCCCGTATAGCATGGAAAGGCTTGATGAGTGGTGAGTTTATCTGTTAATGGTAATATTGTTGGAGGATACTTGGACCACCTGAGTCGGTCGTAGGTCGAGTCTTGATCTGTAGCTTCCCTATTTGTTGGTACCACCACTTGTCCCTGTCGCAGACGGGGTATGGTTCAGTAAGTTGTCAACCCTTGCCAAAGCACACACCGTACAGAGAGGCCATAGTGGAAGATACCGGAGGCCTCCGGTAGGCATGCCACTTGGTCCGGGGGCATGGGTGTTTTCCGGTTGGGACTGAGAGGGGGGCACCCCCTTAGAGCTCGCGAATAGAAATTTGATCCCATGCTACGTCGAGGTTGTAGCCTCCCCACTTAGAGTTTTGCTTGGCAGGTGTCGTGGGTGATTCGAGACATCGGTGAGTTAAGCTAGTGTGTGCAGGTCAGGCGTGTTTTCAATTAAAAGGCCGTAGGCGGAATTAGTCCCGATGGGCTAAATAAATCTGTCACTCATGGGTGAATAGTACTCCCTCTGCAGAGGATATATCCATGTTGGATAGCCTTGTTCTCGAGTAAGGACCACAGTCTGAGTTGGATCATAGTAACGGTATTCGGATGGAGAACGATTTAACTAGAACTCAGTGACGGTTTTCGGATGGAGACACGGCTAACTGGATCATAGTAACGGTATTCGGATGGAGAACGAGTTAGCTAGAACTCAGTGACGGTCTTCGGATGGAGAAACGGCTAGACTAGATTGTTGTTTATGACCTGTGACATCTGAGAGTCATGTTTTAATTTTTATGGACTAACCATTTAAATTATGTATTTTATTGAGTATCCCTGGGATGGTTCTACCTCCTGGATATTCACTGTGATTATTCTTTTATAAGCCCTTTCTGTGTTGTCACTCAAACGCCCGACTGCGGCATGCTTGCGGTTTATTTATTCTTTTATAAGCCCTTTATGTGATGTCGCTCAGACGTCCGACTGTGGCACGCACTGTCTTGCTTTTTCTGTTACAAGCCCTTTATGTGGTGTCGCCCCGACGCCCGACTGCGGCATTATAATTCTTGCAGTTTCCTCTCGAGGAGTCATTCAGACCCTCGTTTGGCACCAGTATTATTACTGCGGTATCGTTAATTTATTTGCAACCTTTCGAGGAGTCATGTTAGACACTCGCTCAGTGCATTTATTTTACTTCCGTATTGCACGTCCATATTTTTCTCTGTATACGTGCATCGCAGATTTCTGATTACCTCACGGCAGACTTATCATCATAAATGTTTCGGAGTATGATTACCTCCTGTTAAATTATACCCGTGTTCTTAATGTTTGCGAGTACATTCAAACGTACTCACTGGCTTGTCCCTGGCTATTGTCTTGGCCAGATTTTCGCGCATGGGGATAAGCATCGCGGTGACAGCCTCGGAACCTACGTATTGACGATAGCAGCCTCACGAAGATAGGAGTTATCCTGGTCAGCTGTTCTTGTGGGAAATGGAGTCCCATAGACGCAGATGTATCCAACCGCTTCCGCCCTCAACCATTAGAAACCAAATGTTGTACTCCTAGGCCTCAATGGTCTCGTACCACATATTTTTGTACCTTGCTTGGAATTCTTGTATCAAGTTGGTGTCTCATCAGCTAACAGTGATCCTGGGGCTGGTGAGCATAAAGGCCGTTTTTCTGGGAAATTATCATCCCAAAAATCCGGTCGTGACATTCTCTCAAAGAGTCAACAAACGCTCAAGATCTAACGCATCTTCAGCAATTCATGGATAGGTATTGAATTCTATGATGTTGAAATTAATTTGCTTTCATATCTGGTTCAATAATTGATGTTGTCAAAATTCATCTTCATTTACAGTGTGCTCGCATAGTGGAAAACTAAACCAGGGAACTTGTTCAATAGGGAACTACCTCTGCAGCACGAGATTGTTTCTCCGGTAACACACCGAAATTCGTTATTTTAGGAAAATTTATCCAATAGTCTGCAAATACCTTTTCTTACGCTAGTCAAATGTTCAAGCTTCTAAATAAACCTCTTTCTTTTCTTCAAAGAAAGAATAAAACATCTAACACCGGTTAGATTGTTCCTAACAGGACAAATACATGACTATTTCTGTACAAAAAATTTCAGTGTCCTCAGCAACAAGCAAGGACCAACCTTTGTGGATACTATGTTTGTAGACACATGATCTCCATCTGCAAATCTGCTGACAGTTGTGACGATCCTCGTGAATTAGTACCAGTAAGTCTATCTTAATTAATACCTTCTACTCCACTCATATGGCACATTCTGATATTAAAAATACTACAGCTCATCTTAGTACCGAGGACCCTTGAACCGCTCCTGGCTGGTGAATTGCTGATGGTTTGGAGATTTACCAGTGACTTCTTCCTGAATCACTACATCAATCCCATTGGTGATAATGAAGATTTCAGCATGCCTTCTCCTGAAACATTGAGTAAGAGTTAGCCGCTAAACATATACGCATGGATCAATTGTTTTCCATCTGATGAGGTGTTCGTATTTTGTACACTATGATCAATTATGTAATGCATATATGTGTGGACAAGTCATTGGAATTTAGCTACCATATGTTCAATTGCAATTGTTGCGAAATCTGATGAATGTTCTTCCTGTGGACACTATTTGTTCAATTGAATATTGTGGCGAATTTGCTTTTTGCATGCCGATTCAAAATGGGATATTTTTTGTTTTAACCTAGCAATTGCTCCGCACACGGTTCAACTAAATGAGTGTGTGTGATCCACATCGGAAAGCATACGTCAATCGTAGCGGAACCGTCGGTGATACACAATAGATCACAGATGATTTGCAGCGCTACTACATGTGTGTAGGGTCTCCGGTACCATTTGTGATATGACGGTATCGCACAAGAGAGCTCAGAGTAAACCGTGCCCAATGTAAAATACAATCCTAGTCGTAATTTTTTCAGGAAACGTGTGGGATCCCAAACAAAAAGCACACGTCATTGTTGTCGCAACCGTCGGTGATACACAACAAATCACAAATGGTCCGCATGACTTGTATGTGTGCGAGGGGGCTCCTGAACTGTTTGTGATAGAACATTATCGCACACGGTAATTGTTGGGAAATGTGTGCAATGGAGTCCTGCATGGCAGACGGGTTCCGCAGAAAACTCGTGGGCGATGCGGCACATATCGCACACAGTTCATATGTTGGCCCGTGTGCCATACATACTGTTTCCCAAACAGTTCATTATGACACACCGTTTGGTTTCACTACATCATTAGAAACGTTTAATCACCGATCCCACACGTGCAAAGAATTTAGTGTGTGCTGCAACGCACACGATTACATTTTGTAGGGCCTCTGGATCATGGCTCCATATCCTCGACTGTTTCTGGGTCGTGTGGGAAGGACCCCCCTATCGCCCACACTCACTTGGCGATGGTTCCAAAATGCTGTCGTGGAAAGGGGATAAAAACCGTGTGTACAGCACCAACGCGTACCAGTGACATCACCATGTGATTTAACACCCATAATTCACATCGCCATGTGACCAACACCCAAAGAGTTTACTAGAGTCAATAATCTAGTTCACATCGCCATGTGATTAACACCCAAAGAGTATTAAGTAGTGATCATGTTTTACTTGTGAGAGAAGTTTAGTCAACGAGTCTGTCACAATCAGATCCGTACGTATTTTTGCAAATTTCTATGTCTACAAAGCTCTGTATGGAGCTACTCTAGCTAATTGCACACACAATCAATATATATCCAGATTGAGACTCGAAGTCATCCGAATCAGCGTCAAAGCTAGCATCGACGTAAACCTTTAAGACGAACTCTTTGTTACCTCCATAATCGAGAAATATCCCCTTGGTCCTCTTAGGTAACTAAGGATAATTTTGATTGTTGTCTAGTGATCTACTCCTGGATCACTATTGTACCCCCTTGCCAAACTCATGGCAAGGTACACAACATGGCATACTTTATAGAACCTATGGCTAAGGCATAGGGAATGACTTTCATTCTCTCTCTATCTTCTGTTGTGGTCGGGTTTTGAGACTTACTCAACTTCACACCTTGCAACACAGGCAAGAACCCTTTCTTTGCCTGATCCATTTTGAACTTCTTCAAAATCTTGTAAAGGTATGTGCTTTGTGAATGTCCTATTAAGCGTCTCGATCTATCCCTATAGATCTTGATGCCCAATATATATAAGTAGCTTCACCGAGTTCTTTCATTGAAAAATTCTTATTCAAGTATCCCTTTTATGCTATTCAGAAATTCTATATCATTTCCAATCAATAATATGTCATCCACATATAATATCAGAAATGCTACAGAGTTCCCACTCACTTTCTTGTAAATACAGGCTTCAGCATAAGTCTGTATAAAACCATCTGCTTTGATCACCTCATCAAAGCATATATTCCAACTCCAAGATGCTTGCACTAGTCCATAGATGGATCGCTGGAGCTTGCGCACTTTGTTATCACCTTTAGGATCGACAAAACCTTCTGGTTGTATCATATACAACTCTTCTTTAAGAAATCCATTATGGAATGCAGTTTTGACGTCCATTTGCCAGATTTCATAATTATAAAATGCGGCAATTGCTAACATGATTCGAATAGACTTAAGCATCACTACGGGTGAGAAAGTCTCATCATAGTCAACTCCTTGAACTTGTTGAAAACCTTTTGCGATGAGTCGAGCTTTGTAGATAGTAACATTACCATCAGCGTCAGTCTTCTTCTTGAAGATCCATTTATTCTCAATGGCTTGTCGATCACCAGGCAAGTCCACCAAAGACCACACTTTGTTCTCATACATGGATCGTATCTCAGATTTCATGGCCTCAAGCCATTTATCAGAATCTGGTCTCATCATAGCTTCTTCATAGTTCATAGGTTCGTCATTGTCCAGTAACATGACTTCCAGGACAGGATGACCATACCACTCAGTTGTGGAACATGCTCTGTTCGACCTACGAGATCCAGTAGTAACTTGATCCCAAGTTTCATGATCATCATCAAGAACTTCCTCTCTAGTTGGTGTAGACATCACAGGAACGGATTTCTCTAAAGTGCTACTTTCCAAATTGAGAGAAGGTATGATTACCTCATCAAGTTCTACTTTCCTCCCACTCACTTCTTTCGAGATAAACTCCTTCTCTAGAAAGGTTCATTCTTGGCAACAAAGATTTTGCCTTCAGATCTATGGTAGAAGGTGTACCCAATTGTTTTCGTAGGGTATCCTATGAAGACACACTTTTTTGATTTGGGTTCGAGCTTATTAGGCTGAAGCCTTTTGACATAAGTGTCGCAAGCCCAAACTTTCAGAAATGACAGCTTAGGTTCCTTGCCAAACAATAGTTCATACAGTGTCATCTCAACGGATTTTGATGGTGCCCTATTTAACGTGAATGCGGTTGTCTCTAATGCATAACCCCAAAACGATAGTGGTAAATCGGTAAGAGACAACATAGAACGCACCATATCCAATAAAGTATGGTTACGACATTCGGATACACCATTACACTGTGGTGTTCCAGGTGGCGTGAGTTGTGAAACAATTCCACATTGTTTTAAATGTAGGCCAAACTCGTAACTCAAATATTTGCCTCCGCGATCAGATCGTAGAAAATTTATTTTCTTGTTACGATGATTCTCCACTTCACTCTGAAATTCTTTGAACTTTTCAAATGTTTCAGACTTGTGTTTCATTAAGTAAATATACCCATATCACTCAAATCATCTATGAAGGTCATAAAATAATGATACCCGCCGCGTGCCTCAACACTCACCGGACCACATACATCGGTATGTATTATTTCCAATAAGTCATTAGCTTGCTCCATTGTTCCGGAGAACAGAGTTTTAGTCATCTTTCCCATGAGGCATGGTTCGCAAGTATCAAATGATTCATAATCAAGTGATTCCAAATCCTATCTACATGAATTTTCTTCATGCGCTTTACACCAATATGACCTAAACGGCAGTGCCACAAGTATGGTGCACTATCATTATTAACTTTGCATCTTTTGGCATCAATATTATGAATATGTGTATCACTACAATCAAGATTCAATAAACCATTGACATTGGGTGTATGACCATAGAAGATTTTATTCATGTAAACAGAACAACAATTATTTTCTGACTTAAATGAATAAACGTATTGCGATAAACATGATCTATCATATTCATGCTCAACGCAAACACCAACTAACATTTATATTGGTTCAAAACTAATCCTGAAGGTAGAGGGAGTGTGCTATGGTGATCGTATCAACCTTGGAATCACTTCCAACACACATCGTCACCTCGCCCTTAACTAGTCTCTGTTTATTCTGCAACTCATGTTTCGAGTTACTAATCTTAGCAACTGAACCAGTATCAAATACCTAGGGGCTACTATTAATACTAGTAAGGTACACATCAATAACATGTATATCAAATATACCTTTGTTCAGTTTGCCATCCTTCTGATCCGCCAAGTATTTGGGGCAGTTCTATTTCCAGCGACCATTTCCTTTGCAGTAGAGGCACTCAGTTTCAGGCATGGGTCCAGCTTTGGGCTTCTTCATGGGAGCGGCAACTTGCTTGCCATTCTTCTTCAAGTTTCATCTCTTTCCCTTGCCCTTTTTCTTAAAACTAGTGGTCTTGTTAACCATCAACACTTGATGCTCTTTCTTGATTTCTACCATCGCCGATTTCAGCATCGCGGAGAGCTCGGGAATCATTTTCGTCATCCCTTGCATATTATAGTTCATCGCGAAGTTCTAGTAGCTTGGTGATAGTGACTAGAGAACTTGGTCAATCACTATCTTATCTGGAAGATTAACTCCCACTTGATTAAAGCGATTGTAGTACCCAGACATTTTGAGCACATGCTCACTGGTTGAGCTATTATTTAATAATCCTACCATTTTCTGGAGCGCGTCCCTTGCTATGCAACATAATCTGTAGTACACAATCTTGCCCTTTACATAAATCAATACTGTAGGGATGTCATACTGAACACAAACCATAGATTTACAATCGTTGCTTCTGTAAGACTTGATGAATGTGGTCACTCCTATTTTGCCACGGGCCTTTGGATTGAAATTTCTAAGTTGTATGTACAAAAGTGGGCACTAAAATTGCACTGCACATAAAAGAGCCTAGTAATGAGATATATGCTAACTTCCCCGACGATATCATCCGTCCAGACTTTGTTCGAAGTAAGTGTTCTTTTCAAGTACCTGCATGTTGACTTACCCAACAACAAGAAAGGAATTGTGTAGTATTTAAGCAACCAATTGTTATTCCATTTTCTTACTCTATTCCTACCTACTAACTTCTAGTTACCAATACACTTTTCTATTTCCCTGTTTTAACTAAATATTCCATGTACTCCCACTTCTATAAAAAAGCGCCGCTGACGAGGAGACTCCGGAGGTGGAGAACGGGGCTGCCAACAAGCGGAGGCGTGTCAAACAAGAACCGCAAGCGACTCCAGCAAGCCTAGACTTCATCAGCAGCCTCCCTGATGATATGTTGATAGTCATCATCTCCCTCGGGCGCGGACAACCATCCTTTCCTGGCGGTGGCGCCCATTATGTCACTCCACCCCTCTAGACCTCATCGACACCCACGAGCTCTGCCATGGCTATCACAAAAGCTTGGATGCATTCTCCCAGATCCTCGGCAGCCACCATGGCCCAACCAGAGGCCTTAGCATGGGTAAGTTCCGTTCCAACGGCAAGGACCGAGCCAAGCTTGACGATTGGTTCTGATCTTCCGCCCTAGATCAGCTCGAGGATCTCACTTTTGATGATGGGCATATGCACTCGCTGCCAACGTGCGCGCTCCACCTCGCGCCCACGCTGCGCGTCACCAAGTTCATGAACTGCCATCCCCCTTAATGATGCGCCTGCTCTTATTCTACCACTATTGAAGCACCTCGAGCTCGTCGCCGTCTGCCTCCCAAACAGTGACATGGAGCGCCTGCTCTGTGGCTGTACTGCACTCGAGTACCTTAGTCTTCAGGTGATCAATGGGTTGAGTAGCTTCCATATCACCTCCATGACTCTCCGGACTATTTATGTGTGTTGCTGGTGCTACTAGAAGACATCACATAATGTGTACCATAGTATGGTCACTGAGGACACACCTTCACTTGAGAGATTACTTGTAGTTGATCAAGAAGGTCCAACAAGAATCAATGTCATTTCTATGCCGAAATTGATAGTGGTGGGTTACTCATCTGACAAATACTCCGAACTTGTTATTGGATCCACACCCGTTCAGGTACAACAGCCGCCTTCTACCTCTCCTTCTAGAAATTAACATTATTTCTAATTTTGAAGATGTATGTTCGTCTATCATCCAGAAAACGATTACGACAAGCTTGACCCCGAATCTGCACACAGTGGAGGTCTTGGCACAAGAATCTATCGGCCCCAACCTGGACCAAGTTGTCAGTTTCCTGATATGCTTTATGTGCCTGGAGAAGCTATATATCGAGGTGATGTTCCTTTCCTGTTAAATGTTGACCATAAGGGAGTTCAATTTTTGACACCTTTTCCCAAGTTTACAATGACAATGTACTACGATTTCTGAAGGAATTTTGGAGGATTTCAGTACATACATGCCCCCCCATATTGGTTGCTTGATCCATATGGTTACAATCCATAAGCATTTCTCCTTTGGATTCATTTGTACTAGTTTTCTTAGGGAATTTTTCATCCACCCCAACCTCTTGTGAAGAAGGGTACATTTTTCTAGATTGTAATCAAATGCCCATGTTAATCATGTTGGATCGAAGATGGCACGTTAATGCATTTTATAAATCCTGCAAACCAAATAGGCCTGTAGTAGTGTTCAAAACTGCATGTAGGCACTAACACGTTTTGTTCTTTTGCAAATAAGATTAGGCATGGTGGTGGATAATGTGATAGAATATAACAATCACATCGAATACCTAGATCTGCATCTCTCAGAAATTACTTGAGCTCCTACCGAGGGACCTTACCGAAGATTATATTCGCCAGGTTCTTTGTTGTCAGAGCATGGGTGCTCAAGGTTTTAGGGTTCCGGCAAAACCCTTGAGGTTCGAACACTGGGGTGCGCACGAAGATCTCTCTTCCCCCTAGCTCATGCCCTCACCGCGATCTCAAAGCTCAGTGCGTCAAACTCACAGAACGAGAGACACAAGGTTTATACTGGTTCGGGCCACCAATGTGGTGTAATACCCTACTCCAGTGTGGTGTGGTGGATTGCCCCTTGGGCTGAGGATGAACAGTTACAAGGGAAGAACAACCTCCTGAGGAGAGGTGCTCTTGTGCTTGGTAAGCTTGTGAGGTGACTGGTGGTCTGAATGATCCGTCCTTGCTAAGGTGGTGGCTAGCCCTATTTATAGAGGCCTTGGTCCTCTTCCAAAATATTGAGCAGGATGGGATGCCACGACGGCCAAATTTGAAGGGAGACAACTGGTACAAGTTATCTTGACTAAAGGTGGTCTTCGCCTACCAAAGGCTCTGGTGGTGACGCCGTCTTGGGCTCCACGATGACCTCCGTCTTGCCGTCCTCCTGGTCTTGGTCTCGTTGCACTGATATGTAAACCTTTGCTTGGTGCCTCGGGACTCCTCGCCTGCGCTTGCCTCTTTAACACCAAAGAGGAAATGAGGACACTACGCGCTGGCGCTCTGCTGGCCCCGGTCGTCATGGCTTACGTCACGGGAACCTCGCGAGGTGCCCCTGGCCTTGATCTCTCCGCCCCTCGCGAACCAGCCTGGTGAGGCCGCCCCCGAGGAGGTCTTGTGTCGTCCGCCTCGCGAGGCTTGGCCCCTCGCGAGGGTCTTGAGTGTTTGTTGTTGAAAATGGGTTGTACAGGGCCGTGGGTGGAGCCATGCCGTGGGCCCAGGCAGGCAAGTCTGGGGACCCCCGTTCCCAGGACGCCGACAGTAGCCCCCGGGCCCAAGGCACGCTCGAACTTGGCTTCGAGCCAAAGCCAAGGGGCAAATGCGGAGCGCCGTGGGCCCCAACAGCCTGCGGCCCTGCTTGAGGCGTGGCGATTGATTGGATGTGGGCTTCTCCGCTTCCCCAAGCTGCCTCGGCAACTGCCCGACTTGACGAGTCCCCCGTCGGTCATCTCTTCCTGCTCTGCTCGCTCCTTCTTCCTTGCTTCATTGCTACTAGGGACACTCATGGCGCCGATACAGAGGTTCTCGGCCAAGGAGAGGGGAAAGGCCCCCGCGACGAGCCCGGGCCACTTCCACCGAAGAAGAGGCTGGCCCACCGCCGCGACGCAGTCGTGAGACCGGAGGTGTCAAGGCCTTGGTGCGAGCGGCCACCTCCCAGGTATCCGCTGCCTTTGTATGCCCAAGCCAAGGGCTCTGGAGGAAGAGGCGGTGAGCGACGCCGCCCACGCCATGGCCGTGGTCACCGCGCCGTGATGACGCCCGCCGTCGTCCCAGGAGCCGATGCCGTGAACTCCTCGCGTGAACTCGTGATGTGGGCGGCGATGCCCCCACGCACTTGGATTCGCTTTCCGCAGTTCTTCTCCGCCGAGATGCCACCGACTGTGACGCCAAAGCGACCGGTGCGGAGGTTGAAGCCGTCTCCCCAGGCAATATCTTCATGACCCGCGTCTGGGGCGAGGTTGCTCAAGTTTTCCGTGTGGAAGGCGCCCTCGCCATCCATTTTGAGTCCGATGGCGCCTCCACCATGTTCTTCAAGGTCTTCAACGAGGAAGGCCACCGCTTGGAGTGCTGTCCAGGAGGGGGTCGTCGGGATGGCGCAGCGTCCATCGGCGAGCCTGCTGCTGGCTTTGCCAGCAGCTCCTCCAGCAACAGCGGCGGCGCTTGGGAGTCCAGTGACTCTCCTGAGCCCTACGAGACCCCGGAGACGAGCGATGACAGCTACGTGCCCCCGAGCTCTCGCCGCGCCCAGAGCAAGACAGCAGCGTCTGGCCGCCGCCGTCGCTGATCTGGATGGGGTTGGCGCCGGCCTCCGGTGGCCCACTGTTGATGATGGCGTCGGCTACGCCGGCGCATGTAGATAGGGCTCCTAGAAACTCCCTTCTTTTTTTCCCTGCAAGGAATCGAGACGGACCCCGCGGGGGTGTGTAAAGGTTTGTAATGTCTTTCGTCGATATTATCCTTATTATGAAAATTTTGCGAACGCATGTCCTGTTTCGGCTCGGTCTCCCCTTTCCAACCCCGCGGCAGCTTGGTGCTCTACGCCGATTGGTCCCGGTCCCCAGGCAGGCTGCAGCCGTCGCTGGTATGGCAGGTCGCGATGCCGTGGTCAAGGCCAGGGGTGAGGGCTGGAGAGCCAGTTAGAGCTCCTGAGTCGCGATGCTCAGGAGCCCCCCTTTTAACGTGCAAGCGAATTGCGTGGGAGAAGAGGGAGCCCACAATACCACCTGCTATTGTCCTCAGGAGGTTCCTGCAGGTTAGCGCAAGAGGAGACACAGATTGCCACTACGATTGCTGGTCTGCCGCTGGTCGCTCCACAAGAAGATGAAGGCACTGAGGGCCTGGTGAGGAGACGTGCGCGCGGCGGGCCGCGAGTCAGAGCTTGACCGCTCAGATTTGTCAGCGTTGCAGGGATGGACCCGAGCACAAGCACCGTGCCAGCGTGTGTAGCTCCTGTTGCGGAATGAGCATGAGGCAGATCGGCGACGCGGGTGGTTACAACGGGTGATAATCAAGCAGGCGATAACCATAGATAGATTATGCATGGAAAGCGGACTAGCTTAGGTAAATGCAAGAATGATACATGCCACTGGGACGGACCTGAGCAGCCTGGGGATGATGTAGCCCGAGGGGCGCCCCCAATAGAGTAGGCTAAAGATGCCAAAGGATACATGCCGCAGGGACAGGCTGGTGCGACCTAGAAATAATGCAGCCCGAGGGGCGCTCCCAGCTAAATAAACTTGGAAAATGTCACCTGGTTCCGTTGTCGAAGGGATGTTGGGGCAGCTGAAGATGCGTGGCGAAGGGGTTGCTCCTCATGAGCCACCGGGGCCCTGAGCCTCGGGAGGCTCTGGGGTCCAGGCGGTTCCCTCAGGACCGTCTCCATCTCCGCCAGGACCGGGTGATGCCTGGCCTCCTGGGTCGCCAGGATGCTCCGCATGCTGCGCTGGAAGGCGGCCGCCAAGCTCGGCAGGCCGAACGGCATGCGAACATAGCTGTGAGGTGGGCCCTTGCAACGTCCCACGCGCGAAGGCTAGAAGCGCTCCTGAGATGCGTCCCCGTTGAGCCCTGGGATGTCTACACAGACGCGCAGCCCACCATCCTCGCCTGGATGGGGAGCTGCGCCAGGTGGGCGGCGGTCGCCGCGCATGGCTCTTGCTTCTTGAAGCTCTTGGGTAGTCTTGGTGATGAACTCCTGAGCACCAACCGCTCCTCGCCCGGTGTCCTCCTGAGGGAGACATGCCACAAAGCACGCCTCCATGCGGTGCCTGAGCGCCTCCCTCATGATGTTGGCTAGGTCTGAGGCCCTCCAGAAGAGAGCCCCCGAGCCTCGCCCGAGGAGGGCGCCGGGCGCGCCTTCATATGCGAGGGAGGGAGGCGCCCCAGGTGCGGGTGCTGATGTGGCACCGCTAGAGGTGCCGCTCCCCTAAGGCCCTGTACGAAGTAGCTGCTTCGTCTTCTTGGGATGGCCCCCGAAGGGTATATGGTGCCCGGGTTGTCGGGATCTTCGATTGCTGTGGCTTGGAAGGCGCGCTCGAGCGAACACACCGCATCTCTTTCTTCGTAGGGGACTGTGATGATCCCGCCGCTTCCTGGCATTTTGAGGACGTTGTAGCCGTGGTGGTTCACTTCCATGAACTTGGCCAGCGCTGGATACCCGAGGATGGCATTGTATGGCAGATGGATGTGGGCGACGTCGAAGTCGATGATCTTGGTGCAGTAGTTGTCGCGCTTTCCGAAGGTGACAGGGAGGCAGACCTGCCCTATCGGGGTGGTGGAGCCGTCGGTCAGTCCTGAGAAGGGCTTGGTAGGCTGAAGCTGATCGTATTGCACTTGGAGGCTGTCGAATGTCTCGACGGACAGGACGTTAAGCCCTACGTTGCTGGTGACGGGTGAGCAGAGCATCGGGAGTGTGCCAGCAGTGGCCGCGCACTTGAGCTGGTCCGCCGAGCTGAAAGTGATGGCGCACTTGGCCCATCTGAGCGGGCGCGTGGCCTCGAGCCTGGGAAGGACTGTGTTTACCTCGCGAGCAGAGTGCTTGAAGATGCGCTGAGATGCTGGGGCCTGAGCTCCACCCAAGATGCAGGCGATGGCACGCGGTTCCTGGAAGCCCCCAGCCCCCTCGTCCTGATGGTGGTTGTCGTTCCTCCTTGGTGGCGGCGGCACTGGAGGAAGACCGACATTGCCCTGAGGGCGGTCCTCGCAAGGCTGATCCCTCCATGTGCCCTCACGAGGCTGATCCTGCCAGCGGT
This sequence comes from Triticum aestivum, assembly GCF_018294505.1. Classification (NCBI taxonomy): domain Eukaryota; kingdom Viridiplantae; phylum Streptophyta; class Magnoliopsida; order Poales; family Poaceae; genus Triticum; species Triticum aestivum. Next base: position 359,502,984 of record NC_057814.1, read on the forward strand.
CCTCACGAGGCTGGTCGCGCCAGTCCTGGCGGGGGTCGCGATCATCCCAGCATCCTCCGCCGCGTCCTCCACCTCGGCCATAGCCCCGGTCATTGCGCTCGGGGCATCGACCGAAGCGTCCATCTCGAATGGCCCTGAGTTCTTGACAGTCATTGGTGTTGTGGCTGTGTACATTGTGGAAGGCGCAGAACGGATGGCTGCTCTTGGACGACTCGGGATGGTCCCTGCCGCGCTTCGTGTCAGGCTCCACCGCGAGCACGGCCACCCCTTTGCTCTTCACGTCTTTGGCCTTGGCTTTCTTCTCCTCTGGGTCAGTAGCAGGGAGCTCGAGGAGGGAAATGCGCCCTTCCTCAGCTCTTACCCACTTGGCCGCCAGGTTGAATAGCTCGAGAGCCGTGCATAGCTCCTCGTGGATGGCGAGCTCCTCCTTCATCTTGACGTCGCGGACGCCATCAGAAAACGCCGAAATGATGGCATCATCCGTCACCTTGGGGATCTTGAGACGAACGCTATTGAAGCGCTGGATGTACTTCTGCAAGGTCTCTCCTGGCTGTTGCTTGATGCGGCACAGGTCACCCGCGGCCGGAGGGCGGTCGCGAGTGCCCTGGAAGTTGGCGACGAAGCGGTCGCGCATCTCATCCCAGGAGGAGATCGATCCCGGGGTAGGTTCAGGAGCCATGAGCGAGCACCATCCTTGAGAGCCATGGGGAACCAGTTCTCCATGACTTTCTCGTCGCCGTTGGCCGCCTCGATGCTCAGCTCATAGAGCTGCAAGAACTCCGCGGGGTCGGGGGTGCCGTCGATGCGAGGAGGCAGATCCGGCTTGAACCTGCCGTGGCCACCGGGGACCTTTGCAGAGGTGGGGCCTGCCCTTGGTGTCCGTGCACCACCGCCGCAGGCGGCACACAGTCTTGTCATGGTGGTACCGGGAGTGTAGGAGCGTTTTCTTGCGGCCGGGGAACTTCTTGGCAGCTTCCTTCTTCTCGTGCGGGCGTCCAATGCGGTGGGTCACGCCGGGGGGCCGCGCGCCTTGGCGCTAGAGCACCGTCTTGGTGCGGAGGTGGTGGATGTGCTCCGTGAGCTACGTCCCCCGCAGCTGGTGTCGTGCGAGGCAGCGAGAGGGACGGTGCGGTTGAGCCCCCAGCGGTGCTGACGAGGCTCGGCGATGCGGTCCAGCAAGTCCTCATAGAGGTCGTCGACCGGGTGGTAGCGCAGGAGTTCGCGTGCCATGAGCAGCGCGGCCTGCACGTCTGTGGGAGCGCGACGAGCATGAGACGATGAGCCAGCTGGGGTCAGCGACGGAGTGGCGGTACGGCCATCCCGCCGCACGGAGGGGTGTAGTGAGGACGCTTGCTGCTCGTTTCCCGCCGAACCAGTGGCGGCGTTGGCGGCGGGTGACGGAGAACGACGGGGAGGCCCGCCGACGGGGGCAGTCTGAGCGACACGGGCGGCGAGGGCGGCCCGGCGCTCAGCGCGGGCTCGACGCGCGTCTGACATGGTTGCGGTGGAGTGGTGGAACATGGATTGGTGGAAGGAATAGCTTAAGCGCACCCCTACCTGGCGCGCGAAATGTCGGATTTCGGGTTCCGGCAAAACCCTTGAGGTTCGAACACTGGGGTGCGCACGAAGATATCTCCTCCCCCAAGCTCACGCCCTCACCGCAATCTCAAAGCTCAGAGCATCGAACTCACAGAACGAGAGACACAAGGTTTATACTAGTTCGGACTACCAATGTGGTGTAATACCCTACTCCAGTGTGGTGTGGTGGATTGCCCCTTGGGCTAAGGATAAACAGTTACAAGGGAAGAACAGCCTCCTGAGGAGAGGTGCTCTTGTGCTTGGTAAGCTTGTGAGGTGACTGATGGTCTGAATGATCCGTCCTTGCTAAGGTGGTGGCTAGCCCTATTTATAGAGGCCCTGGTTCTCTTCCCAAATATTGAGCGGGAAGGGATGCCACAACGGCCAAATTTGAAGGGAGACAACTGGTACAAGTTATCCTGACTAAAGGTGGTCTTCGTCTGCCAAAGGCTCTGGTGGTGACGCCGTCTTGGGATCCACGGTGACCTCTGTCTTGCCGTCCTTCTGGTCTTGGTCTCGTTGCACTGATATGGAAACCTTTGCCTGATGCCTCGGGACTCCTCGCCTGCGCTTGCCTCTTTAGCACCAAAGAGGAAATGAGGACACTACGCGCTGGCGCCCGCCTGGCCCCGGTGGCCATGGCTCACGTCATGGGAACCTCGCGAGGTGCCCTTGGCCTTGATCTCTCTCCCCCTCGCGAGCCATCCTGGTGAGGCCGCCCCCGAGGAGATCTTGCATCGTCCTCCTCGCAAGGCTTGGCCCCTCGCGAGGGTCTTGAGTGTTTGTTGGTGAAGATGGGCCGTACAGGGCTGTGAGTGGAGCCACGCCGTGGGCCGCAGGCAGGAAATTCTGGGGACCCCATTCCCAGGACGCCGACAATTTATTTGGCAAAAATCAATGGTTTGTTGATAAGCGTCCGCGGCTGCGGCAGAATGGACAAGGCTCCGAAAAAGCTGAATTTCATTTTGGAACTTCAGATGACAGAGTAATCGGAAGTCATCGTGTCAACCCCATACATGACTTCTCAGTGGCTGATGGCTTTGCAAAAATGATGAGGTTTCAAAACTAGCCTTACAAGTGGTAATATTAGTTTGAACCTCTCTTATATCCATGTTTAGCGGATCAGCGCGGGCGTTTGCAGCTCGTGAGCTGAATTTCATTTCTAATATCAGCTTAAACCTTGTAATATTTGAATTTGAGCCATATAACTCTGGAATTTGAACATTGTAATATTTTGAGCTTTTGTGGTACAATCATTGAAATGGCATTGTATGAGACTCGTATATTGGTAGCACTATTTTGCCCTTAATATGCAATGGACTTAGGTTTTAGTAACCATTCTCGAATGTGTTTACCTTGCCGATCTCATAGCACACGATCTGTATAGCTAACTCGACTATGATCTTCGACATTATTGCGCACAGTTGGTTTCTTCAATCATCTGCCCTGTAGAGCGCAGAATTAATTATCGTACTCTAGTGTCCATCATCACCCTTTTGTGTAACTTTGACCTCATCACCCACGGTTAAACTTATGACCGAAGTCATTCCACACACTACGTTTTTACAAAACCTTTTGCCAATAAACGCCCACGATTTGCCCCTCTTCTAGCCTACGCATGGCCAAACTAGCCGGGCGGGAAGCTTGCGCGGTTGCGTGGGAACAGGCTCACCAACGATACATTTGGCGCCTCTTCGAGCCCATGCGTGGTCAAATGTTACGCGTGTGGGGTTCTCAAGCATGCACTGGAATCCTTCGCTATGAACGCGGTGACAAGATAGGAGATTACAAGCCGGCCGACCCCCATTTATTACAATGGCCATTTAACCTGTGTGTCTCTTCAACCTTTTGATCGCGCCCCACTATTGCAAGAAGCACACCCACCACGACAAATTCTTAGAGGGTATCCTGCCGGCTCCAATGGCGCTCCAAGTGGCTACCGACGACGAGTACAAGGTGCAGCACTCCATTCACATCATGGAGCTCTTGCTTGCTGAGGAGAAGTACAAGGTGGCCAGGTTCGACCTCAAGTACACCCGCGCTCGTGCCGGGTCTCGTCCCAAGGTCGCCGTCACCCATATGTGCGTGCGCAATCACGTCCTCGTCTACCACTACTACCTAGCCACAAGGCCTTGCGAGAGTTTCGCGAGGTTTGCCAACAGCCCCCACTACATGTTCGCTATAGTGGACATCATCAACGATGTAAAGGTGCTCACGAATTCGGGCATCGCCTGCTAGAACTTGTCGACATCTAGGGCCAATACAATATCTGGGGCAGCAACGAGCATGAGAAGGACTCACTGGTTCACCTCCCCGAGGCCATCATCGAGCCCTACTACACAGACATGAAGGATTCATGCAACAAGGACAAGCATGCCTGGCACTCGGCCTGGATGGAGAAACTCGACAAAGCTCACGTCGTGTACGTGGCCAAGGAGGCGTACACGAGCTACGAGATGTACAGGTAGATCGTTGACATGAGGAAGTGCCACCTTCCCCAAAACAACCAGGGATCTAGCCGGAAGAAGAGCAATGTCAAGCGTCATCGCAACAAGAAGTAGATGATTAGATCATCGTTTCTCCAAGTTTAGTATGCATGTAATTGCTTACTTTGGTGTGTGGAAATGTTATGTGTGTACTCACTTGTGTAATTGTATGCTTAATTTGGTTATGCAATGCTGTCTTTTTAAGTATATATATTAATGCTCTGTAGACAGAGCGTACTTAGATGTTGTGCAGACAGATGAAATCACATCGCACATGGACTAAACAATGGAACCCATCGGTGATGTTTTCATCAATCACTCGCAATTTTATACCGGCAATTGTTTGCTCACAAAAACACGACTTGTTAATAGGAATCGTCTGTGTTGTTATTGATCTTCCCACACATTTCCGATTGCAGACCTGTTTGCCGCGTATTACACACATCTTGTTAAGTTGAACCATTTCTGTTCTCTTGGCTCAACGCAAACAGTTCATCCGAGTGAACTGTATGTCGTATATCACACACACATTCATCAGGATGAACGTTTCTTTTGTGTTGCCTAATCACAAACAGTTCATCTGAGTGAACTATATGCCGTTTATCGCACACACCTTCATCTAACTACCCATTTTTGTTGTTCCACCTCATCACAAACAGTTTATCAGGGTGAATTGTATGCCGTATATCGCACACACCTTGATTTGACTGTCCGTTTTTGTTGTTTTGTCTCATCGCAAATAGTTCGTATGGATCAACCGTATGCCCTACATCGCACACACATCTAAAATCTGAACCTGTTTGATGTATCCACCATTGCAAATGTTTTGCATCTTTTTGACGGGTTTTTTACATCACCGTTTGCGATTAATGCATCCATCGCACACAGTTTTGTCGAAGGGTCTCTGATTGTAGTGTCGCGTTAGCAGCATCCTGCAGTAGTGGGATGATGGTTGGTGTTCTAGTCCCTACGGACTGAACCATATGGTTTATATAGACACTAGTGGAACTAGGGTTACACATGGTCGGTAACAACAAGGGAAATAAACATGCCGAATTTTCTATCTTGACTTGGGGGACACACCAAGACTTCGAGGGTCTCCCGTCCGGACACGGAATCACCATATAGCTCGGCCTTGTGGTAGTCATATAGCAGCCTACCTGTCCGGCCAGTAAGAGGTAGGCCGACGACCCGAGGACCCCCTAGTCCAGGACTCCCTCACCCCCCCCCCAAATAGCCCCAACATTTTTCTTGCAATTTGTGGATCTTGTTGATTTTGGTCCACGAATTTTGTGTCTGACAAGTAGATCTACCCCTTACCACCATCCCCCAGTCATCCCACCGTTGAATTTGGCTGAATTTTGGAGATTACCCATGGATCTGGGTGTGTTCTTGCGCAGGCAGAACACCCCGTGCACACGGGCCATCGGGACCCCATGCACACAGGCACAACTTACCCCGTGCGCACAGTCCCTTCTAAAAAATTGGGCCACAACCCATTTTGCATATTTTTTCAACACTACCACCGCCATTTGCCTGTTGGTGTTTGAGATTTTGGGCTGCGGTTCACCGTGTCCTGAGGTGTTTCGGCTACTTAGGGACAGTTCAACTTCGACATCACCGCCACTCATGATCACCTCGGACTCCACATCGACAACGACCACTTCATCTTCATACTTACCGTAAGCAAGGACAGTAACCTCGATGACATCTTGTACTCATACCTTGCCATTACATTAATAGCCTCGAGCCATTTTGTGTCACTTACCCATCGACACTAGCGAGTTGAGAATTATCGGGCCACACTCTTTGTGCACCTTTAGAGATAAGCTTACCTCGCATATCTACATTGGCGTGCAATCATCGTGCTATCATACTTGTGCCATAAGTCTCTCCCGTGCATATCATACTTGTTGTCTCATATTCTAGCTCACATATCAAGCATTGTGTCATAGTAAAAAAAGCTTTCAAGCAAAAGAAAAAGGGAAACAAAGAGCTTGTAAGCAATAGCATTGAGTCATTTTGCATAGTTCCATCATCTTGGTCAATACATACATAAGCATACTTGGGATTGTAGCCGACACGTTTCTCTCATAGGTTAGTGCACAAGCGTATCTAGCCCATTTAAGCAATCGAGCTAGCATCTCTCTAGTATCCGTAAAACAAGAGCATTCTCCATGGTTCCACATTTTGAGTTCATTCCTTGGTTGTGCAGATCCCACTTTTCTTAAAAGTGTGTGTTCCTAGTGATACTTTGGGTTTGATCTATTTGTCTTACTTGCAATTTGTGCATCGTTTGAACATTATCAATAGCTTGACTAACACTTGCTTGAATTTGTGCCACTCTTCCTAACCAAGCTACTCCATAAGCCTTTACTTGTAGGTGTGAGAAAAAAACCCAGTACCAATTCTCCTATTCTAGAGTTCTATTGAGTGATAATCGATACATCCTCAATCTTTAGAAAAGGTGACTTTGGTATTGTTCTCTCATTTTTCCTACTCACCACCACTTGCATATGATGGATAGGACAAGTTCTTTGGTGAACCCATTCTTCGAGGATCAAGATGACAAACGCGACTATGATATGTCTCTACCGTATCTATAATTTTTGATTGTTTCATGCCAATATTATACAACTTTCATATACTTTTGGCAACATTTTATATCATTTTTGGGACTAACATATTGATCCAGTGCCCAATGGTAGTTCCTATTTGTTGCATGTTTTTTTTTTCGCAAAATATCCTTACCAAATGAATCAACACGATAAAAATTTATGAAGATTTATTATGGAATATCGTGATTTTTGGGAAAAAGAATCAACGCGAGACGACGCCCAAGGGGCCCATAAGCCCTAGAGGTGCGCCCCCTACCATGGCGTGCCTGGCAGGCTTGTGGCGACCCCTTAAGGCAGTTGGTGCCCTTCTTTCACCACAAGAAAGATCATATTCGGGTAAAAATCTTGTTAAAATTTCATCCCAATAGGAGTTACGGATCTCTGGGAATTTAAGAAACGCTGAAAGGCCAGAAACAGGGTGCGCAGAAACAAAAGGAAACAGAGAGAGAGAAAGAGATCCAATGTCGGAGGGGCTCCCGCCCCTCCGGAGGCCATGGACCAGAGGGGAAACCCTACTCCCATCTAGGGGGGGGTCAAGGAAGAAGAAGAAGGAGGGGGCTCTCTCCCCTCTCTCCCGGTGGCGCCGGAACACCACCGGGGCCATCATCGTGACGACGATCTACAACAACAACTTTGCCGCCGTCATCACCAACTCTCTCCCCCTCTATGCAGCGGTGTAACACCTCTTATCCCCATTGTAATCTCTACTTAAACATGGTGCTCAACGCTATATATTATTATCCAGTGATGTGTGGCTATCCTATGATGTTTGAGTAGATCCGTTTTTTCCTATGGGTTGATTGATGATTGTTACTGGTTCGAGTTGCATGTTTTATTTTGGTGCAGTCCTATGGTGCTCTCCGTGTCGCACAAGCATGAGGGATCCTTGCTGTAGGGTTTGCAATATGTTCATGATTCACTTATGGTGGGTGACGTGAGTGACAGAAGCACATACCCGAGTAAGTAAGTTGTTTGCGTATGGAAGTAAAGAGGACTTGATACTTTAATGCTATGGTTGGGTTTTACCTTAATGATTACGAGTCTAGTTATCGATTGCCTAGGGACAAATAACTTTCTTGTGACAAAAATCTCTCTATTAAAACTAACTTAATTGTTTCTTTATCTAAACAGCCCCTAGCTTTTATTTACGTTTTCTTTATTATCTTACAAACCTATCCCTTCACACGTACAAAGTACTCCTAGTTTCATACTTGTTCTAGGTAATGCAAACATAAAGTGTGCGTAGAGTTGTATCGGTGGTCGATAGAACTTGAGGGAATATTTGTTCTACCTTTAGCTCCTCATTGGGCTCGACACTATTACTTATCGAGAAAGGCTACAATTGATCTCCTATACTTGTGGGTTATCAAGACCTTTTTCTGGCGCCATTGTCGGGAACAATAGCGTGGGCTGAATATTCTCATGTGTGCTTGTTTGCTTTATCACTAAGTAGATTTTATTTTTTATTCCAAGTTGTTTTATATCTTTAGTTATGGATATGGAACACGAAATACCAAAAAAATTAGGTGTACTTGCTACTCATGGAGATGGGGAACCTCGTAAGACCCTCGACGCTCGTTATGTGAAAAATATTAAACACTACTTTGATAATCCTAAGAAAATACCATTCAACTTGATAATGGGAGACATGTTGTATCAACGTGAATACTTTAGGGATTATCGCTTGACTCAAAAAGGGAAACTCTTATGGGATCAAATTGAAATGTTGCGTTGGTATGCTTGGAATTTATGCTTGAGATATGATAATACTTGTTGGTCTAGGATGAAGGCTGCACACCTTCCCTTTTCATGTAAATTTAATGATAATGAAACCTTGGCTTCTTATGCTAATTGTATATATGACTACTATGATGTGGAACGAATATAAGAACTCGTTGCTTTTAAGGGTGCTTATGAAATTGAATCTTTGTTTCAAAAGTGTGAAAATTTTGACGATGTTGTTTACAGACCTGAAAATTATGCTATACTTAAATATTGATATGACAATTATGAATATAATGCCACTATTAATGAGTTTATTGAGAAAGTCTCCGCTGTCCAAGAAGAGAGTAATATTTTACAGGAATATATGGGAGAAGAAATTGATGACACTGTGAACTCATTGGATGAAAAAGATGACGAGGAGAGCGAAGAACAAAAGGAGGAAGAGCGGATTAGCTACCCATGCCCACCTTCTAACGAGAGTAACTCTTCAACTCATACTTTTTTAATCTCCCTTCGTGCTTATTGAAGGATGAATGCTATGATAATTGCTATGATCCCTTTGATTCGTTTGAAATATCCCTTTTTGATAAAATTGATGCTTGCTATGCTTGTGGCCAAGATGCCAATATGAATTATGTTTATGGAGATGAACTTGCTATAGTTTCTTATGTTAAGAATGAAATTGTTGCTATTGCACCCATGCATGATAGTCCTATTAGCTTTTTGCATTCTCCCTACTACACTATATCGGAGAAGTTGGCTTTTGATTTCTGTAATCTTTAGTGGGGGCGCGCCAGCGCACCCACTGGGTGTAGTCCCCGAGTTCTGGGCTGGCTGCTGAGCAGGCGGCCTGGAACTTCATAGTGGGTTCTGAGTTCTGGCTCACTTCTTTTTCTGTTGCTTTGCTGCAGGATTATCACAACATCCGCACGACCACTTTCAACGCCAATATCCGGGAGCTGGACCGCCGACTTGGCGGAAAGCCAGAGTAAGCACTCCATCTTTTCTCTCCGAGGGGGTGTGTCAGCGCACCCGCGGGCTGTAGTCCCCGAGATGCGAGCCGACTGCTAAGCAATTGGGTCGGATCTTCCGGTAATTGTTTTTCTTTGATTGCTGATATCTTTTCTTCCTTGTTCCTGCAGAGGCCAACGCCACCTTGCAGTAGCAACTGGGCGAAGCTAACACCACCCTGCGTGCCAAGGAGGACGAGTGCAGCAAGGCGGCCCAGGAGCGCGACCGCCTGGCCAAGGAACTGAAGGACCAAGCGAAGCTTCACAAGGCGGCCCTGAAGCAGGTGGCAGACAACGAAGCCAGGCTCCTGGCTGAGTTTGAGACCGAGCGCAGAGGTTGGGCTGAGACGAAGGCGGCGCTGACTGCCGGTTATGGCACGATCGAAGACATAGTCGACGGTGAGCTTTCTTCTCTTTCTCTCAGCTGTCAGCTGTTAAGTGAGCCGGCCTCTAGCTCCTGATTTTTGACTTATTGCTTTGCTTCCGCAGACTTCTTCCCCGGTAATTCCATTGTCTCCAACCAGGCCATTGAGGTTCGTCGCGAGGAACGGAGGGCGGAAGGCGCGGAGATCGCTGTCGACACCCCTTGGACCCTTGGCGAGCAGCTCCTTAGCATTCAGGCTCGTCTCCAGCCGGCCAACCGGATGCTCCGCCGGCTACAGCGTGCTGAGGCTCAGGCGATCTCCACCCTCTAGTCGGACAGGCAAGCTCCACGCACCCCCCGTCGAACTGCCGACTGGTTGGAAGTGGCCGCCGGCCGGCTTGAGGCGTGGAAGGGCTCCGCAGCCCGAGCGGGACGCAGTGGGCTTTGGAGTTTACCAAGGCGTGGTATCCTGGGCTAGATCTAGCTCAGTTGGCCACCTTTCGGTAGGAGGCCAGTGCTGAATTGGTGGCGGTGGAGCGCGATCTCACTCTTCACGTGGCCGCGATTGCAGAGTACACCAACACCGGTGTCTTCGTCCCTAAGCTGAACGAGAACGGCGCCGAGGCACCGCCGGAGTGGTTCGGACTGAACCCGGATGATGGTGAAGGCTAGGCAGAGGTCATTGACTCCAGCGACGAAGGGGAAGACGAGGAAGACAAGGACGATGAAGACGGCACGCCGGAGGTCGGAGCGGACGGCCAGCCTCAGCTCGACCGCGCCTCTAGCAACAAGCTGCGTGCAAGCACGCCGACTATTGTTGAAGGCAACGAAGGCCGGGCTCGCCAGCCGGCCAATGCACCAGCCGGCGCCCCCAACTCCACCAACCTGCCAGACTCGCCTGCTGCTCCTTTGGTCTAGGCCGCCAACTTATCGTAGCTTTTCCTGCTTAGTAGTCTTCTCAACAAACTTTTGTTAAATTTGCACAATTCCACCCGCGGATTGTATTCAAACTAGTTTGAATGTTGGCCGATGGCCTTTTGGTCTGTAAATTATTTCCCGCACACGCAGTGCTTTTTCCGAGTTCCGACTTTCCTTGCGTTTTGTTCCTTGGCTTTTTCCTTTGCCGCCCTCCCTTGGTTTCCTACTTGCCAGCCGGGCAGCCGCTCTGCGGACTGCAGCCTGGACAGCCGCTCTACGGACTGCAGCCTGGACAAGTACTTCAACATTTTGGGAGGACAAGTACTTTGGTCGATTGGAATGTTGCAAGCTAAGTGGGAAGCCGGCCGGCCGGCTGCTCGGCAGCCAGTCGGTGAGGCGAGGGGCCGACTTGTCCTATGTCAATGTTTTGGTCCTTAGCCATTTTACATGAGAGCACTTGTTTCTTGCGTCTAACTCTTGCCAAGCGAACAGTCGCTCTGCAAGCTGTGGCTTGTGGCAAGAGGGGGCTTAGGTGCCGGCACATTACTTGTCTGACTGCAGGAAATACTGACATAGTACAAGGCGGCAAGCCCCCGGGCCGACTGGTCGAACCCGTTTCAGGCGGAAGAAAGAAATAACACATTCATAGGCATAATATTTATCATATAGATAAAAAGGGGAAGTCCCCGAGTGCTCCTCGAGGGACCCGAAGTCATCGTACTTAATACAAAAGGTAGCGTGTTACATACTGCATCAACTGTAAAATCTTCGAAGGAGATTTGCATTCCATGGGCGCTTTGTTTCCTTACCGGAGTCATCTCTTTTGCGCGCCCTGGGCTTCTGGGCGTCGATCAGGTAGTAGGAGTCATTGCCCAAGGCTTTGCTGATGATGAAAGGGCCTTCCCAAGGGGCCGAGAGCTTGTGCTGGCCGGCTGTTCGCTGGATCAGCCGGAGCACAAGGTCTCCCTCTTGGAAGGATCTTGGCTTGACCTTCCGGCTATGGTAGTGGCGTAGACTCTGCTGGTAGATGGCGGACCGACTGAGTGCCAACAGCCAGCCCTCTTCCAGCAGATCGACGCCGTCTTCTCGTGCTTCCTTTGCCTCCGCCTCCGTGTGCAAGGTGACACAAGGTGAGTCGAGCTCGATGTCGTTGGGATGACAGCCTCGACACCATATACAAGGAAGAAGGGTGTGAAGCCGGTTGACTTGTTTGGAGTGGTGCGCAGACTCCAGAGGATGGCCGGCAGCTCGTCGAGCCAGCAGCCGGCCGAACGCTCCAGAGGCTCCACCAGTCGGGCTTGATTCCGGAAAAAATGAGGCCGTTTGCTCGCTCAACCTGGCCGTTTGACTGTGGGTGAGCAACGGACGCTAAGTCCAGTGGGATGCCCTGCGTCGCACAGAAACGGGCCAAGGCGCCTTTGGCAAAATTTGTGCCATTGTCAGTGATGATCCTATGCGGTACACCGTACCGAGTGGTGATGTCTGCGATGCAAGTCACAGCAGTCGGACCGTTCAGCTTCTTGATTGGCTTTGCTTCTATCCACTTGGTGAATTTGTCCATGGCGACGAGCAGATGAGTCATGCCGGCGCGTGCTATCTTGAACAGTCCCACTATGTCCAGTCCCCAGATGGCAAAAGGCCAGGCAAGGGGAATGGTCTTGAGTGCAGAAGCCGGCAGCTGTTGCTTTGAACTGAACTTCGGACACCCCTTGTATTTCTTGACCAAGTCTTTCGCGTCCTCTAGAGCAGTCGGCCAGAAGAAACCATGGCGAAAAGCTTTGGCCACAAGTGATCTTGAGGCCGCATGGTGGCCACACTCTCCTTGGTGAATATCCTTGAGGATTGCTTGGCCCTTCTCCAGCTCTACGCAGCGCCGGAACACCCCAGTGACACTTCACCTCACAAGTTCCCTGTTGACGATGGTGTATGCTGCTGCCCGATGTTGCACCTGTCCGGGCGAGATCTCATTAGCTGGCAGCTCTTTGTTCACCAAAAAGTTGAGGATGGGCTGAGCCCATGATGGTGCTGTGATTTCCTCCACTGTCAGTACTGCCACTTGTATTGGGGTGGTTGGGTTGCGCGGTGGCGGGTTGGAGTCGGCCACCGCTTGCTGTGTTGTTGAAGTCCCCGAGCCGACTGCTGCAGTCCTCGGGCCAGGATCTGAAGTCCCCGGGCCGGGTGCGACTGCTCCAGACCCCGAGCCGCCAGCCGAAGTCCCCAAGCCAACTGCTGCGGCCTTCAAGTTGGATCCGACTATTTCAGGAGCAGCCGGCACGAAGATAGAATCTGATTCTGGCGAAGCCTTTATGGACGGCTTGAGGAGGCACTGGAGAAACACGCCGGCTGGTATGGCTTGCCAGGTGGAGCCAATTCGTGCCAAGGCGTCTGCTTGTTCGTTGTTGTTTCGTGGCATGTGAAGGAACTCGCACCCTTCAAAGTATCTGCTGAGTTGCTGGAAGAGGAAGCGGTAGCTTTCCATGTTTGCATCCTTGGTGTCCCAGTCACCAGACGACTGTTGGACCACCAAGTCAGAGTCACCGTAGCACAGAATCCGGCGAATACCGAGCTCTTTGGCAACCCGGAGTCCGTTTACTAGTGCCTCAAACTCGGCCACATTGTTGGAGGCGGCAAAATGGATTTGCAAGGTGTATCTGAGCTTGTCGCCTTTGGGAGAGGTGAGGACGATGCCGGATCCCAAACCGGTGCGCATCTTCGAACCATCAAAGTGCATCCTCGAATGGGTGGAGTCCGGTGCTGGCGGCATGTACTGGGTATCGTACGAGTCAACGAGGAAGTCGGCCAGCGCTTGGGACTTGATGGTGGTGCGAGGCTGGTAGAAGATGGTGTAGCGGGCCAAGTCGATGGCCCATTTGGCCACTCAGCCCGAAGCATCTCGGCTTCCTATGATCTTAGCAAGCGGGGCAGTGCAAACAATCATGATGGGGTGCTCTTCAAAATAGGGCTTTAAATTCTTGGCGGTAAAGGCACGCCGTAGCACATCTTCTGGTAGTGGGGGTAGTTTTTCTTGGAAGCCGACAACACTTCACTCAAATAATTCACCGTTCTCTGGACTGGCAGAACCTTGCCGTCTTCCTTGCGCTCAACTACTATAACTATGCTGACCACCCGGCTGGTGGCGGCAATGTAGAGGAGCATGGGCTCTTTAGCAGCCGGCACGACCAGGACGGGCGGCGTGGTCAACATCTTCTTGAGCTGGAGAAAAGCCTCATCCGCCTTGTCATTCCACTCGAAGTGAGTGGTTTTCTTCAGGAGTTGGTACAGGGGAAGGTCCTTCTCTCCTAGCCTGTCACACCCTGATTTTCATGCCACAACACTTAAGCTAATAAATCATGATAAATTGTGGTTTGACAAAAACTTTTGAGTGTTTGGTCTTTGTTTGATTTGATTTTTGTGTGCTGCTTGCAAGTGCTCTAAAAATCAAATAAATCCTCCAACTCTTATACTCCTTCTCCTTGATCCAAAACCTTGACCAATGATCATGCCATGTGTGTAGGACATAAAAATAATTTCTTGCAAAAATATTTTGGCAAAAAGGTATTTTCTAAATTAGGTTTTCCAAAACCCCCTGAATTGAGACTTGAACTACAAGTACTTAATTAAGGGTGTGAAAAATCATTCAAAAATTATATTTGACTCCTATTAGATATAGGACACCCAGAAACCACAAAAATATAATTTTAAAGGTTACTTTCCTATTTTATTTAAAGGCTTTTTCTTAAGGCCAGAAATGTTCTTTAATAGGTCAAAATTATTTTAATGTTTCAAAAATATTTGAGGAAATTTAGGGAAGCTCGGTGGACATATATTGTCCATATATAAGAGTTTCAACACATGGTCATGTTCAAATTATTGGTCAAATCCCTCAAAAACTATTCTTGGACATTTCAAGCTTTTGAAATGTTTACAAAGGAAATATTCTCCATTAAATACAGGAAACTTCTAGCATGTCAAGAATGACCTACTTGAGGATCCTACAAATTCTCATGTCATGGAGAACAATATAGCCCCACCAAAGCCTCTCAAAACCATTTCTGTCCTTTTCCAAGTTTGAACAGCTTTGCGCTGCCAAACATGTCCAAATGCTCTCAAACTTGGTGCACATGCTCAAATGGTGTAATAATGCATCTATACCAAATGGCACAAGTTGGAGAGAAGGATATCATGATCAAAGTGTTCTAAAACCCTTCCGGTCCAGAACCAAATTTGAACAACTCTACATTGCCAAGTGTGTCCTTTTGATCTGAATTTTTCTGGACATGTTCAAATCCTCAAATGATGACACTACACAAAGTGGTGCCTCAAGGAGAAAAGATTTGCATGTCTAAATCTTGGAAAACTTATTTCTGTTGATTTCTACGGTTTACAAAAGTTGCATTGGCAACTTTACCCAAATGAGCTCAAACTTTGGGGAACACCCTAATTCTATGTGCCATTTCATCCTGTTAAGTTTCATGTCAAGTGAAATTAAAATTCTTGCCCAAACCTACATCAAACACGTACTGGCAGAATTTCAAAATGCAAGTTTCAACCCCTTCCACTAATCTCCTTGAGCCACAATCTTTACCACAGCATGTCCTATAACCCTCTACCACTGTAAAGAGTTTCATTGCCTCAGCTCAATTATATGTGGGTGAGAACCCCATTTTCCCTCTCTGGACATCATCATTCCCACTCTCTCTCAACCTCCTCTCTCCTCTAGTAGATCCCCATGGCATCCGATGCCATTTCCACATTGTTTACTCCCCCCTGGAGTCTCTAGACACAAGTGGACGCACGGGTGCGCGCAAAAAGCCACGGGTGCCGGCCAAAAACGTGCTCTGGAGTGCCTGGCAGGGCCTTCGACCGTTGACGCCGCGTCCCCCGACCACCTCGAGCCTCTCCCTTGCGCCAGTCGAGGTGCCTCGACGTCCGCAATACGCCATCGCGCTGGCCCCCTCCATCCCCTCTCTGTCCTACGCGTGCCGCGCGTGCCCAGAGCCGCCCGAGCCCGCCAATGTTGTGTGAGCTCGTGGCTCCACCCAGAGCTCGCCCCGTTCCCTCTCTCTCTTCCAGGCGCCCTACTCCACCCCCACGAGCACCGCAGACAACCCCTCGCCCTCTCTCCTGGCCTCCCGAGCCGTTGCCGCGGCCACCCGTGCGCCACGTCCACGGTGAGCCACGGGTCGGCTACTTAAGGCCACCCCCGAGCCCCCTCTCTACTCCTTTGGCTCTCTCACCCTCCCGTGCACCCCTGGACCAACCCACTCCCCTCCTCGCGCTCTCCATCCGCCACCTTGGCCGGAGCCTTGCCGTCGGCTTCCGCCTAAATTCGCACCACCACTCCTCCTCCACCCCTCTAAACCACACTAGAGCACCTCCACCATCACCGCGAGCCCCTCCTGTGCTTCTCCCTCTCCTCCCCGTGGCTGTTCCGTCGAGTTCCATCACCACCGCCGGCCTCGCCCACCGCAGTCGATGATGCGCTCGCATCTGGCCACCCCTGCGATCCTGGCGCACCTCGGCGGGTGTGGCACGCTCTCCCGAGCACGTTCGTGTGCTGGGCGCCGACTGAGGTGGCCGGTGCCGCCGGGGAGAGCGCCAGCGCCGCTCAGCCTCGCCTCCTTTGTTTCCCATCGCATCGCGTGGGAGGTTGAGGATGAACCTGCAGGCGGGCCCCACTCGTCAGTGGCCCAGCCACCGAGCCACGCTGGCAAGTGGAGGCGGGTTCGCTATCTCCCGTGTCCCCGTAGCGAAGGCGAACGGCGCCTGGGCGCCTTCAACGTCACCCCTGCCAACAGCGCAGCTGAGCCGCTGGGCCGGTCCACTACTATCTCCCGCATGTGCACAGGATAAGGGTAAAACCCTTTTTCCTTTTCTTTTTCTTTTTCTGTAAACTTGTAAAATCCACAAGTAATTCAAATGATATCCAAATTTGATGATTCAAATTTCTAGTGACTCTATAAATCATTATCTACCTTATAGAGGAGCTTGCACATTTTTCAGAGAACTTTCCTTCACACTTATTTAGTAAATCCCAATTTTCTTAATTCTATGATAAACTTTAGAAAATCACATATAGCCCATTGTTGATCCAAATGCCATGATTCAAATTTCTGGATGCTTAAGTAATGAGGCATTTCCTCACGTTTGTCAACTTTGCAAATCCATAGAATATTCATTTGAACTCCAAACCCAGTGAAACCAAATCCTAGATGCTTCTAAAATCATCCTTTGTTAAATGGGTGCCTTTCCTCATTTTTCAAAAATATATTTTTGTACACTTCCTGCAAATCCATAGATCCATAGGTTCCATCATATTGAAATGTTCAAAAATATCCACTAATGCAATTCCAATGAAACCACTTTGGTTATTTTTCATATGACTAGGGAAGTCCTAGAAAAGTCAAATCCATATTTTTGGAGTACTTTTATTTTGCCTTGTTGTGTTGCTTATTATGGTTGCTTTCAACGATAGTTGACGAAGTAGAGCAAATGCTCGGAGTTGGACCAGAGATATTTGAAGACCTCGAAGACTTTGCTAAAACAGGCAAGCAGCCCTTTGACCATGTCTATGAAACCCTTTTTATGCATGTCATATAACACTTTTATTACTTGTATTGGAGTCATGATGAAGAGGTGACCACTTGGGGTGGTTTGCCTCCGTTACTTCCTCGTTGATACTTGCATTGTGCATGACCCTACCTTCTTATGAGGGTTATGCTAGTGGGAGTAGATAGGATGCTAAAGTAGTTGCTATGCCAAAAGGGACGGGAATATGCATGGTGATGGAGACAAAGTATTTTCAAAAGACTTTTCGAAAACCCCGTCGGGTGCCACTTATGCCCGAGGGAGATAATGTGATGGGTAACCGCTTGATGACGAAGTGGTGTACCGAGGCAAGTGTGTGTGTTGCTTTCAAAAACGGATTGGTTTAAGTTGCGACCGTTATTCCAACCTTACATGCGCAACCACTCTACCCTTGTATGGGAAAGGGAATTATTGATTACCTAGGCCGATACTAGCTTGGTGCCCGCATTACTAGTGACGGGGGAGAGTTGGTGCTCTCTCTCGGGACGGGGTTGTGCCAGGTAGGGCGGCCATGACTGTTTTTACAGGGCACCGGGCACACCGTTGGTACCCCGTGCTTGTGGTATGTGATGAATATGGGAGCGTGGCTCCACAAATTTTGAGATGTGAAGTGTTGGGCACGGGGGCTGCTACCAATTGAGTGGACTCTATGTTAGTGTCTTCTAGGGAAAGATAGTGATCGGGTGCTTACCCTGGGTACTTGAGGTACCGCGGGTCGTGGATGACACGGAAGTACCCTGGATCTTGTGGGTAAAGTGTGAACCTCTGTAGAGTGTAAAACTATTCGAATAGCCGTGTCCACGGTCAAGGACAGTTGGGTAACCGCTCTTGGGCTACCTCCACATGTTTACAAACCAGTGTGTGTGTTTTGATAAGTGGGAAGAACTACTTGGGTCAAGTCAAAGGACTTGACATGATTGAGTTGGGTTGATGCCCACTCCATTTATGTTGATATCTGTAACCAGTCCTATGGTTACTTGAATTTGTATGATGCATGTTTTACCAATTGTTGAACATGTCATAGCACAACAAAACTTGCTTTCTGCAAAATTTACCTATATCATGCATTGTTGAATCTTGAACCAAATCATGGGTTGCTTGCGAGTACATTCAAAGTACTCATTGGCTTGCCACTGGTTATTTAATTGGCCAGGCATGGAAAAACAGGAGTTCAAAGAAGAGTTCTTTGGAGACGAACATGCGAACTAGGACGTTTCCCAGTCAGAATGCATGTAGGGTTATGGCAGATGGCATGGGTTCTATTTATCGACAAAGATTTCCGCTTCTTAAGTTTATTTGGTATTCAGCCCTTGTGGCTTTATCTATGTAAGACTTGACCATAATGGTCATAATTTGTGTAAGACTGTATGTATGGATGTAAGATTCTTAATATTCAGCTTCTGTGTGTTCAGTGAGCATCGATCTCTGGGATCACTTTACACGTGCATTCGGCGATCATGACTTATGAGTCGGGGTCCCCACAGAGCTGGTATCAGAGCCATCCTGACTATAGGAAGCCTTAGTTAGCATGGTCATTAGTTAGGGTTAAAACTATTTTCAAAACTATTACTAGTTTTCAAAACTATCTATACTTCTCTTCCCTTCTCAGTTTTTCGAAAACTAAGGTATACTTTCCTTATTGATCTCTTCCCCTTCAAAACTTTTGGTCGCTAGAACCCTTATGCCCCTGACCACTGGATTCCTTGTAATCCTCGTGGATAATCTAGAAGGATGATGCCTTGTCAGACATTCACCCACATCTTCCGAACACAAGATTGGCGACACCTCGACAAGACGATACCAAATAAAGATACATCCTCAAGGAATAAGGACATGAAGACCTAGAGGATGCTGACACCTTTGAATTTGCCCCAGGATGATGCAATCTTGGCCTACGATGATCAGGGCATAGGATATGCAAGGTCATGATATACATCGCTAGTAGAGCAACCCTGTCCTTATCATTGTTGTGTGGGAAACCACAAGTGGATGAGAACCTCGCCATTTGCTCCACCTCACTATAATGAGCAGGGAAAACGGTTCTCTTCATCCCGCGCTCTCGGTGACGATATTGTCAACAATGTGTCCGACAGATTGGACCTCTACTATGCCTTGTTAATGTCATTGCATAAAGGATTTCCACCTGGAACCACCAACGCCTTAGGATGCAAAAGGGATTGTCATGAATAAGAAGACAACAGAAGACCAAGTTAATGCCAGCTACGTGGAGACACCTTCACCCCATCACCTCATCAGGCGAGAAGTTGTTGAAGATTCTTCAGGCTCAAGCCGGATCGTTTCATCGAACAACTACAAGAGACGTAGCGACACTTGAGGGAAACCCAGGAGACTGCACGAGGCACGGAGCAAAGCACGACTACTTAGTCTGAGAACCCCTAGGGTAGGATGAGTCGTGTACCCCCCAATGCATAGTCGAGTCCTTATGATGGTTCGAATAGAACCATGATTGTGTGTTGCTTGTTTTTATTGTTGGTGTTTTGTTATAAGTCACACTTTTGCCCTAGGCAACAAGTACGTGACTACATCACCTTCCTTGTTTTCTTTTGTTTGGCCCTTGTTGCACCTGTTTGTTTGCACTTGCACTAGAGAACCCAGCTCGAATCCTTAACCATGTGCTTAACCCACATAATTGCAAAAGAACCAGTTAAGCCTCCGTAACCTTACCCAATATTGGGTTCATTATGGAACTAGTGGACATAGTGAACGAGAACATTATCATCCTAAGATAGCACTAGAACTGACGATGCCATAGGGAAGACCAAATAGAGGACAAACGAGTTGATGATTTTATATTAGTGACCGTGAGGAATTATCTGAGACACTTTGGGGGATTATGAGGCTTTCATGTTGAAAGGTGAACTTGGTGGGATCATGTTAATAGGATAGCATAACTTTCATTACCCTGAGTAGACTGGTTTTACTAGGATAATTAAGATCGCAAGCTGAAATTCTTAGAGGTATAAGGATTTGACTGAGCCAGGGGATATTGATAGAAGATAGTTCACATTACGAAAATAACTTGGGCAAAATGTGTATGAATTCGTAGGACATGAGATTTGGATTAATAGGTGATCCTAGTCGAGTATAGAAGCTGAGTAAGTCTACATGGTTCGGAGTAAATTGGATTTAGACTGAAGATCTCGATCATGATATATACCCTATTTCTTGGTGGACGATAAACTAGGAGATTGGATTAATTGTCGAAGTTGATTTAGGGGTCTATATAAGCCTGACCTGGAGTTTGCTTGACCATGATAATGGAAATTGGTGGACTTACTATAGTAGAGATAGCCTTTTCAAGTATATGGGGATTATAGGACATTAGAAGATCGTGTGGAACACCATAGACATTGGGTTTGTAGAATTAATGGATTATGTAGTGATTGATGGAAGTTAATGGGCTTTGGAGTTGATCCATAGGAAGGAAACAAGATCTTGGAGTGGCATACGATGTGTTTCCTTAGGATAGAGATGCACTATCTTGGACCTTGAAAGAATAGACTGAGCACTTGGATTGTGGTGTTCAAATTCAAGCTTAGCGGCTTGTACGTTCTACCCATTGATTTTTTTTGCATAGATATGAGTTTGGGGATAGTTCACATGTATGATTTTGTTAGACCTCCCCTCAGGAGCCATGAGGATATGAATAGCGTGAGTGATGATTGGAGTTAACCTATATGAGATGATTCTTTCGGTAATATGATGTGATTTGTTTAAAGGACTAGATAGAACAATTGGCATCTCAGAAACTGAGCTCAAGGATAGGATGATAAACGTTCACTCACACACTAGAATCCTTGAAACCCTTAAGCCCTACCAAGCCACAACATGGTTGGATCATGACCATGGGCTTTGGACCTAGGACGAGAAGACTTTGGCCAATACTCAACCGTGACCACCACCAATGCGTCAGCCCACTTTACGTACCCCATAGACTTCATGGAGTGCTTGGACAAGTTAGTTGTCATCTTTATTTGATGGCATACTTGTCTACCTGAAGACGGAAGAAGAGTCATTCAGCTGGTCAAGGAACATCTGAAGACCGCCATGTCAAGGAGGAAGAACTATAACAACCACCTTCGTCAAGAAGTATAGTTCCGCGTCGAAGACCATGTGTATCTGCAAGCCAGTCCTCTCAAAGGAACCAAGCATTTCCATGTCAAAGGGAAGCTCAGACCAAGATTTATCCGCCCTCCCCAAGATCACTGCAAGACGAAGAATAGACGGCTATCGGCTAGAGTTACCACCTGACTCAGCCACTGTGCACAACGTTTTTCCACACGACACCACTCCGGAAACGTTTCCAACTTCTTAACTAGCCCGGTCTCTACAAGGACATCGATCACTGAGCCATCGACCTCCAGCCCAATATGACCTATGCGAGAGTCCCCAATTGCAATCTGGATCAAGCAGGACGTCATACACGAAGCCACGCCATCGAGTACTTCAAGGTTCAATGGAGCACCAAACGGAAGCAGAAGCAGTATGAGGACGTGAAGACTACCCCAAATCCAAGTTTCCGTATTCCTTCCCGCGCCTAGTTTGGGAATCTCGGGGACGAGATTCTTGTAAGGGGAGTAGGTCTATCACACCCTGATTTTCATGCCACAACACTTAAGCTAATAAATCATGATAAATTGTGGTTTGACAAAAACTTTGAGTGTTTGGTCCTTGTTTGATTTGATTTTTGTCTGTTGTTTGCAAGTCTCTAAAAATCAAATAAATCCTCCAACTCTTATACTCCTTCTCCTTGATCCAAAACCTTGCCCAATGATCATGCCATGTGTGTAGGACATAAAATAATTTCTTGCAAAAATATTTTGGCAAAAAGGTATTTTCTAAATTAGGTTTTCCAAAACCCCCTGAATTGAGACTTGAACTACAAGTATTTAATTAAGGGTGTGAAAAATCTTTCAAAAATTACATTTGATTCCTATTACATATAGGACACCCAAAAACCACAAAAATATAATTTTAAAGGTTATTTTCCTATTTTATTTAAAGGCTTTTTCTTAAGGCCAGAAATGGTCTTTAATAGGTTAAAATTATTTTAATGTTTCAAAAATAATTGAGAAAATTTAGGGAAGCTCAGTGGACATGTATTGTCCATATATAAGAGTTTGAACACATGGTCATGTTCAAATTATTGGTCAAATCCCTCAAAAACTATTCCTGGACATTTCAAGCTTTTGAAATGTTTACAAAGGAAATATTGTCCATTAAATACAAGAAAATTCTAGCATGTCAAGAATAACCTACTTGAGGATCCTACAAAGTCTCATGTCATGGAGAACAATATAACCCCACCAAACCCTATCAAAACCATTTCTGTCCTTTTCCAAGATTGAACAGCTTTGCACTGCCAAACATGTCCAAATGCTCTCAAACTTGGTGCACATGCTCAAATGGTGTAATAATTCATCTATACCAAATGGCACAAGTTGGAGAGAAGGATATCATGATCAAAGTGTTCTAAAACCCTTCCTGTCCAGAAACAAATTTGAACAACTCTACATTGCCAAGTGTGCCTTTTGATCTGAATTTTTGTGGACATGTTCAAATTCTCAAATGATGACACTACACAAAGTGGTGCATCAAGGAGAAAAGATTTGCATGTCTAAATCTTGGAAAACTTATTTCTGTTGATTTCTAGGGTTTACAAAAGTTGCATTGGCAACTTTACCCAAATGAGGTGAAACTTTGGGGAACACCCTAATTCTATGTGCCATTTCATCCTGTTAAGTTCATGTCAAGTGAAATTAAAATTCTTGCCCAAACCTACATCAAACACCTTCTGGCAGAATTTCAAAATGCAAGTTTCGGCCCCTTCCACTAATCTCTTGAGCCACAATCTTTACCACAACATGTCCTAGAACCCCTCTACCACTGGAAAGAGTTTCATGGCCTCAGCTCAATTATATGGGGGTGAGAACCCCATTTTCCCTCTCTGGACATCATCATTCCCACTCTCTCTCAAACCCCTCTCTCCTCTAGTGGATCCCCATGGCATCAGATGCCATTTCCACATTGTTTACTCCCCCCTGCAATCTCTAGACACAAGTGGACACACGGGTACGCGCAAAAAGCCGCGGGTGCCGGCCAAAAACGCGCTTTGGAGCGCCTGGCAGGGCCCTTGACCGTTGACGCCACGTCGCCCGACCACCTCGAGCCTCCCCCTTGCTCCAGTCGAGGTGCCTCGACGTCCGCAACATGCCATCGCGCTGGCCTCCTCCATCCCCTCTCTGTCCTGCCCGTGCCGTGCGTGCCCAGAGCTGCCCGAGCCCGCCAATGTTGTGCGAGCTCGTGGCTCCACCCGGAGCTCGCCCCGTTCCCTCTCTCTCTTCCTGGCACCCTACTCCACCCCCACGAGCACCGCAGACAACCCCTCGCCCTCTCTCCTGGCCTCCCAAGCCATTGCCGCGGCCACCCGTGCGTCGCGGCCACGGTGAGCCACAGGTCGTCTACTTAAGGCCACCCCCGAGCCCCCTCTCTACTCCTTTGGCTCTCTCTCCCTCCCGTGCACTCCCTGGACCAACCCACTCCCCTCCTCGCGCTCTCCATCCGCCACCTTGGCCGGAGCCTTGCCGTTGGCCTCCGCCTAAATTCGCACCCACCACTCCTCCTCCTCCCCTCTAGACCACACTAGAGCAGCTCCACCATCACCGCGAGCCCCTCCCGTCCTTCTCCCTCTCCTCCATGTGGCTGTTCCGTCGAGTTCCATCACCACCGCCGGCCTCTCCCGCCGCGGTCGATGATGCGCTCGCGTCTGGCCACCCCTGCGATCGTGGCACACCTCGGCGGGTGTGGCACGCTCTCCCGAGCACCTTGTTGTGCTGGGCATCGACGGAGGTGGCCGGTGCCGCCGGGAGAGCGCCGGCGCCGCTCGGCCTCGCCTCCTCTGTTTCCCATCGCGTCGCGCGGGAGGTTGAGGAGGAACCTGCAGGCGGGCCCCGCTCGTCAGTGGCCCAGCCACCGAGCCACGCTGGCAAGTGGAGGCGGGTTTGCTGTCTCCCGTGTCCCCGCAGCAAAGGCGAACGGCGCCTGGACGCCTTTGACGTCGCCCCTGCCAACCGCGCAGCTGAGCCGCTGGGCCGGCCCACTACTATCTCCCGCATGTGCACAGGATAAGGGTAAAACCCTTTTTCCTTTTCTTTTTCTTTTTATGTAAACTTGTAAAATCCACAAGTAATTCAAATGATATCCAAATTTGATGATTCAAATTTCTAGTGACTCTATAAATAAGTATCTACCTCATAGAGGAGCTTGCACATTTTTTCAGAGAACTTTCCTTCACACTTATTTAGTAAATCCCAATTTTCTTAATTCTGTGATAAATTTTAGAAAATCATAGATAGCCCATTGTTGATCCAAATGCCATGATTCAAATTTCTGGATGCTTCTAAGTTCATAACTTAGGTTATGAACATTTTCTTAATACTTTCTGTGCCCCACAAAGTAATGAGCCATTTCTTCATGTTTGTCAACTTTGCAAATCCATAGAATATTCATTTGAACTCCAACCCTAGTGAAATCAAATCCTAGATGCTTCTAAAATCATCCTTTGTGAAATGGGTGCCTTTCCTCATTTTTCAAAAATATATTTCTGTACACTTCTTGCGAATCCATAGATCCATAGTTTCCATCATATTGAAATGTTCAAAAATATCCACTAATCCAATTCCAATGAAACCACTCTGGTTATTTTTCATATGACTAGGGAAGTCCTAGAAAAGTCAAATCCATATTTTAGAGCACTTTTATTTTTGCCTTGTTGTGTCGCTTATTATGGTTGCTTTCGACGATAGTTGACGAAGTAGACAAAATGCTCGGAGTTGGACTATAGATATTTGAAGACCTCGAAGACTTTGTTAAAACAGGCAAGCAGCCCTTTGACCATGTCTATGAAACCCTTTTTATGCATGTCATATAACACTTTTATTGCTTGCATCGGAGTCATGATGAAGAGGCGACCACTTGGGGTGGCTTGCCTCTGTTACTTCCTTGTTGATACTTGCATTGTGCACGACCCTACCTTCTGATGAGGGTTATGCTGGTGGGAGTAGATAGGATGCTAAAGTAGTTGCTACGCAAAAAGGGACGTGAACATGCATGGTGATGGAGACAAAGTATTTCCAAAAGACTTTTCGAAAATCCCGTCGGGTGCCACTTATGCCCGAGGGAGATAATGAGATGGGTAACTGCTTGATGACGAAGTGGTGTACCGAGGCAAGTGTGTGTGTTGCTTTCAAAAACGGATTGGTTTAAGTTGCGACCGTTATTCCAACCTTACATGCGCAACCACTCTACCCTTGTATGGGAAAGGGCATTATTGATTACCTAGGCTGATACTAGCTTGGAGCCCGCATTACTAGTGACGGGGGAGAGTTGGTGCTCTCTCTCGGGATGGGGTCATGCCAGGTAGGACGGCCATGACTATTTTTACAGGGCACCGGACACACCGTTGGTACCCCGTGCTTGTGGTATGTGATGAATATGGGAGCGTGGCTCCACAAATTTTGAGATGTGAAATGTTGGGCATGGGGGCTGCTACCAATCGAGTGGACTCTATGTTAGTGTCATCCAGGGAAAGATAGTGATCGGGTGCTTACCCCGGGTACTTGAGGTACCACGGGTCGTGGATGGCAGGAAGTTCCCCGGATCTTGTGGGTAAAGTGTGCAACCTCTGCAGAGTGTAAAACTATTCGAATAGCCGTGTCCACGGTCAAGGACAGTTGGTTAACTGCTCTTGGGCTACGTCCACATGTTTACAAACCAGTGTGTGTTTGGATAAGTGGGAAGAACTACTTGGGTCAAGTCATAGGACTTGACATGATTGAGTTGGGTTGATGCCCACTCCATTTTATGTTCATATCTGTAACCAGTCCCTATGGTTACTTGAATTCGTATGATGCATGTTGTACCAATTGTTGAACATGTCATAGCACAACAAAACTAGCTTTCTGCAAAATTTACCTACATCATGCATTGTTGAATCTTGAACCAAAACATGGGTTGCTTGCGAGTACATTCAAAGTACTCATTGGCTTGTCACTGGTTATATAATTGGCCAGGCATGGAAGAACAGGAGTTCGAAGAACAGTTCTTTGGAGACGAACATGCGAACTAGGACGTTTCCCAGTCAGAATGCCTGTAGGGTTAAGGCAGATGGCATGGGTTCTATTTATCGACAAAGATTTCCGCTGCTCAAGTTTATTTGGTATTCAGCCCTGTGGCTTTATCTATGTAAGACTTGACCATAATGGTCATAATTTGTGTAAGACGGTATGTATGTATGTAAGACTCTTGTTATTCAGCTTCTGTGTGCTCAGTGAGCATTGATCTCTAGGATCACTGTACACGTGCATTCGGCGATCACGACTTATGAGTCGGGGTCCCCACATAGCCGGCTGATGAAGCGGCTGATGGATGCCAAGCAGCCGGTGAACTTCTGGATGTCTCTCAATCGGGTAGGCTTCTCCATCCTCTCGATGGCCTTGATCTTCACAGGGTTGCACTCAATGCCGCGTTTTGAGACCAGGAAGCCAAGGAGCTGGCCGGCTGGTACTCCGAACACGCTCTTCTCTGGGTTGAGCCTGATCTGAAATCGGCGCAAATTTTCAAAAGTCTCCTTGAGATCTTCTATGAGGGTCCCACGCTTCTCCGTCTTCACCACAGCATCATCCACATAGACATGGGCGTCATCTGCATGCAATGTTGAAACGTGGCGCCGGCATTCCTCAAGACAAACATCATCGTCAAGTAGGAGAAGGCTCCGAATGGCATGATGAAAGAGGTCTTCATCCTATCAGCCGGGTTCAACTTGATCTGGTGTTACCCTGAATATGCATCCAAAAAACTCAACAGCTCACATCCGGCTGTGGAGACTATCACTTGATCGATCCGTGGGAAAGCAAATGGGTCTTTGGGGTAAGCTTTGTTGAGGTTGGTATAATCAATACACATGCACCACTTGTTGTTCTTCTTCAATACAAGGACTGGGTTGCCTAGCCAATCCGGATAGAATACTTCCATAATGAAGCCGACTGCTAGGAGTCAGGCTATCTCTTCACCAACAATTCTTCTCTTCTCTTCCGATAGGCGGCGAAGGGGTTGCTTGACCGGCTTGGCGTCAGGTCAGACCTGT
This sequence comes from Triticum aestivum, assembly GCF_018294505.1. Classification (NCBI taxonomy): domain Eukaryota; kingdom Viridiplantae; phylum Streptophyta; class Magnoliopsida; order Poales; family Poaceae; genus Triticum; species Triticum aestivum. The sequence goes on from NC_057814.1 coordinate 359,530,436, forward strand.
AGCTTGTGCTCGGCGAGATCCGTCGGAACACACGGCATGTCCTTAGGAGACCATGCAAAGATGTCCCGATTCTCACGAAGGAAATCGACGAGCTTGCTTTCCTATTTGCTGTCGAGGTTTGCACCTACAACAGTGTACCTCTCTGGGTGCTCTGGATCCAGCGGTATCTTCTTTGTCTCCTTGGCCGGCTTGAAGGAACCTTCAACTTCCGACTCCTTGGGATCAGGGGACATGTCCGGCTGCTTGCCGGCCATGGCCACAACCCGGTTAAGGAACCGCTTCTCGGCAGCAATCACAAGGGACTCGGCCAGCCGACTGTTGGCAGCGGCACAGGCAGACGACTTCTTGTAATCTCCAAAGACGGTGATAATCCCTTTGGTGCTTGGCATCTTCATCTTGAGGTAAGCATAATGCGGTACTGCCATGAACTTGGCCAAGGCGGGGCGGCCAAGCAGTGCATGGTAAGGGCTCTCAAGGTCAACTACTTCAAACCAGACGGGCTCTTGGCGGAAATGATCTTTGTCTCCAAAGAGGACATCTATCTTGATCTTGCCGATTGGTGAGTGAGAAAGGCTAGGAACTATGCCATGGAAGACAGTCCGACTGGGCTGGAGCTGCTTTGGCTTGATGCTCAACTTCTCCATGGTGTCGTGGTACAGGATGTTGATGCTGCTGCCGCCATCTATCAGGACTCGGGAGAAACAAGCTGCTCGTCTTTCTGTAGCAAAGGTGGCATCCAACACCAGAGCGTAAGAACCCGGAGAAGGCATCACTTTCGGGTGGTCGGCTCGGCTCCAATTGATCGGCTTCTCTGACCAGTGCATGAACTCTGGGGGCTTCAGTAGCTACTGCATTCACTTCTCGGGATTGCTGGCGTCGGTTGTGCTTGTCTTCAGCCACACTAGTGAAGACCATGTAGGCTCCTTGTTCTTCTGGGTACTCATCTTGAATGGCTGCGACTGGCCAGGCCGCCTGCTGCGGAGGAGGAGGCAGCAATCCTTCGCCCTTGGAGATTCGGGTGAGCCAATGACACTTCTAAGTGGTGTGGTTGGACGGCTTCGTGCCACTGTGGAACTTGCAGGGTGCATCAAAGGTTTGCTCATAGGAGAAAGCGGGCAACCAATTTGGCTTGCCGCCCCTCTGACGCTTGGGAGCAGGCTGTCCCTCCGGCTGCTGGTCTTCAACTGTCGCCACTTGCCGGCTAGTGGAAGCCGACTGTGGTGCCTTGCGCTTGTTGTCATTCTGCTGCTGTCGCCGACTGGTGTCACCATCCGGAGTCCGAGGGGCCTGAGGGGCCACTTTGCCGGATGCATCAACTTGAATCTCCGTCTTCATGGAGGAGTCAGCCGTGGCGTACTTGTCCACTATGATTAGCAGCTCGTCAAGGGTCGCTGGCTCGTCGCAGAGAAGTCGGTGTTTGAGCAGGATGCCTTCTCTGCACCCGGCGGTGAAGTACTCGATGGCCTGCACCTCGTGCACGCCTTTGCAAGAGTTGCGTAGCTCGGCCCAACGCGTAAGGTAGTCGCGAGTCGATTCAGTGGGTCCTTGGACGCACAAGGAGAGTTGGCGAGGCTTGGGAGGCCGCTTGTACGTGCTGGTGAAGCTACGGATGAAGGCTTTAGTGAAATCTACCCAGCTGTTGATGCCGCGGGCCTTCAGGTTGTTCAGCCATGTCCGGGCAGTGCCCTCGAGCATGAGCGGGACGTACTTTATGGCAACACGCTTGTTGCCGTTTGCTATGTTGACGGCCGTAGAGTAGTCAACCAACTAGTCTTCCGGATTCACGGAGCCGGTGTACTTGGGCGTCTCTCTTGGGAGCGTGAACCCTTTGGGGAAGGGCTCGTCGCGGATGCGGGGGCCGAAACAACGCGGGCCTAGTGCGTCTTCTTCTTCTAGCGCCAGGGATCGATTGAGGCGGTCGATCCGGTGGTGGGCATCATTCTCTTCGATTCCTTCTCGGGGGCCAAGTCGGCCACCGAGACTCGGATGATCAACAGGCGGCGGGGAGACACGCCTTTCTCTGCGCGGGGGAGGCTGATAATCGCCCGGTCGTTCCACCGCTCGAGGGCGGCCGTCTATGTCGTGCTCGATGGTGTTGTGCGTCTGGCTGCGGCTTGCAGCCGGCTCCTTGTCTCGTCGTCTGCGGGCGCCGCCAGTCGGCGTCCGGGATGTTGCGTCATGCTCTCGGCGAGGAGGCAGGTCGTTGTTCCGCCGGTTGGGTGCTTCGGCGCGGCAGCCGGCTTCTTGCTGCTCAGCAGCCGCGTCAATGAGCCGCTGGACGCGCTCCGTCATGTGGCGACGCTCGTCGCCCTCGATCTTGTCCAGCTCGTCCGCTGCCGCCTGAGCAGCTCGTATGTTCTCCATGGGCGAGGCGTAGACAGGGCGGTCCGCCCCAAACATGCTGGCAATGGTAGCGCCGCATTATTGGACCGGGCCGATGCGGCTGGGCCTGCCAGGAGCTGGCGTGCCGCCCGCAGCGCGGTCCATCTCGCACTGGTAAGCCTCTGAGAGGTGTCTCATGCTGGCTAGCTTCTTGGCGCTCTCGACGAGATGGACGCGGCAGGCTTCCAGCATCTCGGCGTCGGCGTCTTCTGTAATGGGTGCAGACAGGTCTTGTAGCGCCGCCTCGAGTGGATCTCGGGCACCGTCACCGGAAGCTCCATCATGGCTGATGACGAGCACCTCCGTTATGGTGCTGTCGCCGCTGTCGGCGCGAGGGAGAGGGTCATCTATGACCACCACGTTTGTGAGGAACGCGTCGAGTGACGCCGTGTCGGAGTCGACAAGCATCAGGTCGGTGGAGCCAATCGACTCCAAGTCAGAAGCCGGCTCGTGGCGATGTGGAGCTGGTCGAGGAGGCTAACGATGTGGCTCTCGGGGCCATCTGTGCCTGCGTCAGATGCAGGCTCGTCGGAGAGGCGGATCTCGCCAACAAGGTCGGCGAGGCAGCTCGCCGCGCAGACGACCTCCGTGCCATGTAGCACGTCGGCACAAACGCCGTCTGGCGTGCTAGGCTGGCTACGCTCGGCAAGGAGGAAGAGGGTTCCCGTCCAGAACAGATCTCCGGATGACGGTGCACCTAGCCCGACGGTGGGCGCCAAATGTCAGGGTTTTGGTGCGACATATGCCAACGGGTGGCTTATCATGGTGGGGGATAGTAAGACGTCGCCGGTGCCAGGAAGCGGGATGAGGCGTAGACACATACGCCGGCGAACTTTACCCAGGTTCGGGGCTCTTCTAGGAGATAACACCCCTAGTCCTGCTCTGCGGGGTCTCCGCATGATCACTATCTCAACAAGTAGCTACAAGATGCTCCTTGAGCTGTTTGCTAGAGGAAGAAGGGCAAGGCTGGCTCTCTCCTCTCTCTACGTGTGGGTGTGTTGGCTAAGGGTCTGAACCCTTTGCATGGGTGCCATGGGGGGTTTATATAGGCCTACCCCCCAGGGGTACAATGGTAAACTGGCCGGGTGTAGGCCCAGGCCGTCAGTGTCTCTTGGCCGGCTTCTCCGCTGGCTGCTGGGGCCCGCCGACTGGTGGGCCCCGCCGACTGGTGGGCCCCGCCGGCTGTCTTGTACTTGGCCGACAGGCCGCACCTGCCGCTGGCGGGTCTTGCCGGCTGCTCATCACTGTAGTCGTGCTTCTAATGATGCTTGCTTTGTTGGGGAAGGCGTGGCTACAGTCCCGCCACCTTGCGGCGATCACTGTAGCCATTCCCCATCTCTTGTGGTTAATGGTGCACAAACCCCTAGGAAAGGGGAGGGCCACCCTCTGGGTGCCGACCTCCCCCCCGGCCGACTGGCTGAGACTGGCCGCCTTCTGGCTTCTCACGGGTAGGTAGGACCCGCCGCTTGCAGGCCGTAGTAACAGCCCGTCGTGGCAGCATGGTCCCTTCTGACTTGGGTGATGTCACGGGCGGAGGGGCCACAGTGCTGCGCCGCGTAGGAGATCTCTGGCTAGTACGGCCCATTGTGGCCATGGCCCGCCCGGGATTCGAGGGTGGCAGGCTTCTGTAGCGACCCGACCTCAGACGGTAAAGTCTCTGTGCTTAAGTGTCATCCCTGGATCGGTATGCTGACACACACAGTACTCGAGGATTTATAACAGAGGTAAATCACATGTATAAAGTAATGTAAATACTATTACCTCAATCCAAAATAGCGGAAGTAACAACAAGGTTGTGGATTCCCATCAACACCAACGACAAAGTTGAGTGTAGAAATCGTAACCCTAACGTATCACTTACTCGTCGTAAGAATCCTGCAACATGAGACGTTGCAGCCACAAAGGGTCAGTACATTGAATCTACTGGCAAATTCACACCATAGAGAAATGATGAACAATGGCTATCACTACATGCATATATGGCTGGTGGAAAAGCTCTATGGTTATAAGGTTTTTGCGAAAAGCCAATTTTTCCCTACTGCAAAGGAATATATTTTATTTAACTACAAAGTTTGTTGAAAAATATTGAGAAGGTAAACCCCATCTCAATCCCAATTAAAAGTAATCATTAACAACCCAACAAATTATTTAAGTAACGTGATGAGATCATCAGGATAATCCAAGAACCAGATACTCAAGATTGTCCATAACCGGGGACACGGCTAACCATGATTAGTTTGTACACTCTGCAGAGGTTTGCGCACTTTTCCCCACAAGACTCGATCGCCTCCGTTGGATTTCTCGCACTACACGGTGTTTGAGAAACGGATGACCGAGACACAGTCTTTCAGAAGCGTTAGCACCTTACGATGGGTAGACAGTACCACGTACATCCCCTACATCTGCTAGTCTACCATTGTAAGAGTTCACACGACTTAATCAACTATGCTAGAGCCCATAATAGCTTGTGGCTGCACACGGAAGTTTCTAGTAAGAATAATCTCATGATCCCTTTGAGCCTGGGTGGCAGTCCATAGGAGAATCAAACGGTACCCCGGGATTTCCAAAAAATACAGGCAATCACTGGAATTCCCCAGGTGCCTCAATCCACCCAGATGTGTATTCAAGTTGCCACCTTAAGTTGAACCATTAATTAACAATCTCACTCTGTCATGAATACTCTCTAACCCAATCCACATCTACGAGCATAGCATAGCAGTATAAGCATAACGTAATAGTAACTCCCAAGGTTTGAATGCAGGGCAATAGGTTCCTACCTCATCAACTACTTCCCAATACCCACATGTTATCAATCCTACTCATGCAATGTTTGAGGGTGAAACTAATGCATAAAAACTGGGTATGGAAGGGATATGATCAAAGTGTGAACTTGCCTGCAATGTTGATGAAGATGATTCGCACTCATAACTTTTCATAGTTCTACTCGTCACACTCCGTTCAATCTATCGTGAGCAAGCAATAGTAACCACACATAAGCGATCACTCAAAAGATCGTGAAGAACGAAGAAGACAGTTCAGAAAACATCAAAACCAAGCAAATAACTCTTGCAACATAAAACAATTTCTAACAGTACCCAAATGATGTGAATTTGGCCTTATCAGAAAGTTTAGGTCAAGAGCTTCGATTTGCAAAAAGAATCAACTAAATCGGAGTATAAAACTCAAGTTATGATCAAAAGAAGTTTGAATATAAATCTGAACAGATTTCGAAATTTGAAAATTTCCAAAAGTTGATGTGACAGGTTCACGGGATAGGTGAAAACAAGACAAAACTATAGGCGCTGGTTTCATCTAATTTGGATGAACGAGTAAAAAGTTATGGCTATTTAAAAAATCAGGGCCAAGCTGTTTTATAGAAGAAAAATAGCTACGGCTAAACGTATAAATATAGAGAACGAATAAATATACCTTTATAAGGTAAAGAAAAGACGACTTCGGAGTGAGGAGACAACTTTCAAAAGCCCCGTCGGGGAGGAGAAATATATTTTTCTTTAATGAATCTAGTCAAATCAAAATATTGATTTAACCCGAATCGGATGATTTTTGGAAGCTTTATGGGTCTATATTTATAGGTAGAAAAAAGGCATAAAGGTCAAAGGCTAGGCAATGTGGGACTAAACATATACGTACGTAGATGAAAAGAAAACGAGACAGAGAAGGCGCGTCGCATGGGCCTAAACGCGTAAGGCGGTTCGGCCGGACGCGCAGCTAATAATTTTTTTTAACAAAATTTGGCCTAAGCAAAAAAATTAAAAGGCTGGCTGGGCTTGGCCCATTAGGAAAAAAAATGAGGCGCCCGCTGCCACTATGCTACGCGTGTGGGCGATAAATAAATATGGGCCGCACGTACAGTTTTCTTTAATAGAAACAGAAAGAAAACCATATAACGAAAATAAAATAAAATTATATGTAAGCATATTGTATATCAAATGCTTCAGAAAAAGATTTTCTACAACCTGGACATTTTTGTCAAGTCATATAATATCGAGAAAAATTCAAATAATTCAAAGAGTGCTACTGCCCTACTAAAATCCAATAAAAATCATTTTAAAAAATACCAAAATGATTTCAAATTTATTTATCTCCAATTTTCTGATGTAGGGAATCATGTTACCCTATTTTCCATATATTTTTATTTTGGAGAAAAATAATTTGAATAAAATCCAAATAACTCCAAATTGAAAATAATTTCAAACGGACTTTGAATTCGATCCTTTTTAAACTTCCAACTCATATTTCATATGTTTTGAAGAAGTCATTTTATCTTCTCTCATGAAAATCATTGAGTTGCTTAAAGTTTCTGAGTTGGAAAATATTTCCAAACGAATTCAAATATTTTCAAAAACCCTTTTCATTTATTTAAATGGAAGAAGTCATGTCAACTTCTCTCTAGGGTTTTGTATTTGAAAAGAATTTAAATTCACAGAGATCATAAAAGCAAAAATGAAAGTTGGGAAAGTCCTTTTATTCCCTCTCATTTAACATTCAAAAAGTTTCGAAATTCACTCAATTCACACAAGCAATCACACCACAATCAAACAATCAATCAAATCTATCTATTTATATAACATTCCAAAATTTAGAATTTTGGGATGTTACAGCTTCACTGTAGCCACACCCCGTCTCGTCGTGCTTAAGAGGGTGCAGACTTTGAGGGCGCCAGGGGCCACCTGCTAGGAGCCGGCCTCTCTAGAGGCCGCCTGCTAGGAGGTGGCCCACTTCGTGGCCGTCTTATGGAGTCCTCCGCCTTCCGACAGCCGGCCGCGTGGGCCAGCCGGCTACGAGAAGGCGGCAACCGAGCTTAGAGGCTTGAGGGTCGCATTCGGCCCTGCTACCTCTTGAGCACTGCGTTGGTTTTCCCTTGAAGAGGAAAGGGTGATGCAGTAAAGTAGCGTAAGTATTTCCCTTAGTTTTTGAGAACCAAGGTATCAATCCAGTAGGAGACCACGCTCGAGTCCCACGCACCTACACAAACAAATAAGAACCTCGCAACCAACGCGATAAAGGGGTTGTCAATCCCTTCACGGTCACTTACGAGAGTGAGATCTGATAGATATGATAAAGTAATATTTTTGGTATTTTTATAGTAAAGAGAAATAAAGATGCAAAGTAAAATAAATGGCAATGGAAATAGCTAAGTGTTGGAACATTAATATGATGGAAAATAGACCCGGGGGCCATAGGTTTCTATAGTGGCTTCTCTCGAGAGCATAAGTATTATGGTGGGTGAACAAATTACTGTTGAGCAATTGATAGAATTGAGCATAGTTATGAGAATATCTAGGTATGATCATGTATATAGGCATCACGTCCGCGACAAGTAGACCAAAACAATTCCGCATCTACTACTATTACTCCACACATCGACCGCTATCCAGCATGCATCTAGGGTATTAAGTTCATAAGAACAGAGTAATGCTTTAAGTAAGATGACATGATGTAGAGGGATAAACTCATGCAATATGATATAAACCCCATATTTTTATCCTCGATGGTAACAATACAATACGTGCCTTGTTGCCCCTGCTGTCACTGGGAAAGGACACCACAAGATTGAACCCAAAGCTAAGCACTTCTCCCATTGGAAGAAAGATCAATCTAGTAGGCCAGACCAAACTGATAATTCAAAGAGACTTGCAAAGATAACCAATCATACATAAAAGAATTCAGAGGAGATTCAAATATTGTTCATAGATAAACTAAATCATAAACCCACAATTCATCAGTCTCAACAAACACACCGCAAAAGAAGAATACATCGAATAGATCTCCACGAGAATCGTGGAGAACTTTGTATTGAGATCCAAAAAGAGAGAAGAAGCCATCTAGCTAATAACTATGGACCCGAAGGTCTGAGGTAAACTACTCACACATCATCGGAGAGGCTACGGTGTTGATGTAGAAGCCCTCCTTGATCAATGCCCCCTCCGGCAGGACGCCGGAAAAGGCCCCAAGATGGGATCTCACGGGTACAGTAGGTTGCGGCGGTGGAATTAGGTTTTCGTGGATGCCCCTGATGGTTTGGGGGTACGTAGGTATATATCGGAGGAAGAAGTACGTCGGTGGAGCAACGTGGGCCCCACAAGGGTGGAGGGCGGGCCCAGGGCGGTAGGCGCGCCCCCCTACCTCGTGCTCTCCTCGTTGCTTTCTTTATGTGGACTCCAACTCCTCTGGATCACGTTTGTTCCGAAAATCACGTTCCCGAACGTTTTATTCCGTTTGGACTTCGTTTGATATTCCTTTTCTGCGAAACACTGGAATAGGCAAAAAAACAACAATTTGGGCTAGGATCCGGTTAATAGGTTAGTCCCAAAAAAATATGTAAGTGTATAATAAAGCCCATTAAACATCCAAATCAGAATATAATATAGTATGGAACAATAAAAAATTATAGATACGTTGGAGACGTATCAAGCATCCCCAAGCTTAATTCTTTCTCGTCCCGAGTAGGTAAATGATAAAAATAGAATTTTTTATGTGGAATGCTACTTTAGCATAATTTCAATGTAGTTCTTCTTATTGTGGCACGAATGTCCAGATTTGATATGATTCAAGATAAAAGTTTAATGTTGACATAAAAACAATAATACTTCAAGCATGCTAACCAAGCAATTATGTCTTATCAAAATAACATAGCCAAAGCAAGTTATCCCTACAAAATCATATATTCTGGCTATGCTCCATCTTCCCCACACAAAATATTCATATCATGGACAACCCCGGTTTTAGCCAAGCAATTTGTTCATACTTTTTAACACGCTTCAGCCTTTTCAACTTTTACACAATACATGAGCGCAAGCCATGGATATAGCACTATGGTGGAATAAGGTATAATGATAGGGGTTATGTGGGAAGACAAAAAACGAGAAAGTCTTACATCGACGAGGCTAATCAACGGGCTATGGAGATGCCCATCAATTGATGTCAATGCAAGGAGTAGGGATTGCCATGCAACGGATGCACTAGAGCTATAAGTGTATGAAAGCTCAAACAAAAGAAACTAAGTGAGTGTGCATCCAGCTTGCTTGCTCGTGAAGACCTCGGGCATTTGAGGAAGCCCATCATTGGAATATACAAGCCAAGTTCTATAATGAAATTTCCCACTAGTATATGAAAGTGACAAAATGAGAGACTCTCTATCATGAAGATCACGGTGCTACTTTGAAGCACAAGTGTGGTAAAAGGATAGTAACATTGTCCCTTCTCTCTTTTTCTCTCATTTTTTTATTTGGGCCTTTTCTTTTTTTTCTTTTTTATGGCCTCTTTTTTTTAGTCCGGAGTCTCATCCCTACTTGTGGGGGAATCATGGTCTCCATCATCCTTTGCTCACTTGGGACAATGCTCTAATAATGATGATCATCACACTTTTATTTACTTACAACTCATGAATTACAACTTGATACTTAGAACAAGATATGACTCTATGTGAATGCATCCGGCGTGTACCGAGATATGCAATGAATCAAAAGTGACATGTATGAAGGAATTATGAACGGTGGCTTTGCCACAAATACGATGTCAACTACATGATCATGCAAAGCAATATGACAATGATGGAGCATGTCATGATAAACGAAATGGTGGAAAGTTGCATGGCAATATATCTCGGAATGGCTATGGAAATGCCATAATAGGTAGTTATGGTGGCTGTTTTGAGGAAGATATAAGGAGGTTTATGTGTAATAGAGCGTATCATATCACGGGGTTTGGATGCACCGGCGAAGTTTGCACCAACTCTCAAGGTGAGAAAGGGCAATGCACGGTACTGAAGAGGCTAGAAAATTGCGGAAAGGTAAGTGTGCGTATAATCCATGGACTCACATTAGTCATAAAGAACTCATATACTTATTGCAAAAATTTATTAGCCCTCGAAGCAAAGTAGTACTACGCATGCTCCTAGGGGAAGGGTTGGTAGGAGCTAACCATCGCCCGATCCCGACCGCCACACAGAGGATGACAATCAACAAATACCTCATGCTCCAACTTTGTTACATAGTGGTTCACCATACGTGCATGCTACGGGAATCACAAACTCCAACACAAGTATTTCTCAATTTCACAATTACTCAACTAGCACAACTATGATATTACCACCTTTATATCTCAAAACAATTATCAAGCATCAAATTTCTCATGATATTATAATTAAAGCAGATTGCCATGCTGTTTTAAGACTCTCAAAATAATATAAGTGAAGCATGAGAGATCAATAATTTCTATAAAATACAACCACCGCCGTGCTCTAAAAGGAATAAGTGAAGCACTAGAGCAAAAACTATATAGCTCAAAAGATATAAGTGAAGCACATAGAGTATTCTAATAAATTCTGATTTGTGTGTGTCTCTCTCAAAAGGTTTGTACAACAAGTATGATTGTGGTAAACTAAAACTCAAAGACTCAAATCATACAAGACGCTCCAAGCAAAACACATATCATGTGGTGAATAAAAATATAGCTCCAAGTAAAGTTACCGATGGAAGTAGACGAAAGTGGGGATGCCATCCGAGGCATCCCCAAGCTTTGGCTTTTTGGTGTCCTTAGATAATCTTGGGGTACCATGGGCATCCCCAAGCTTAGGCTTTTGCCACTCCTTGTTCCATAATCCATCAAATCTTTTACCCAAAACTTGAAAACTTCAGAACACAAAACTTAGCAGAAAATCTCGTGAGCTCCATTAGCGAAAGAAAACAAAACACCACTTCAAGGTACTGGAATGAACTTATTATTTATTTATATTGTTGTTAAATCTACTGTATTCCAACTTCTCTATGGTTTATAAACTCTTTTACTAGCCATAGATTCATCCAAATAAGCAAGCAACACATGAAAAACATAATCTGTCAAAAACAGAACAGTCTGTAGTAATCTGTAACTAACGCAAACTTCTGGAACTCAAAAACATCTACCAAAATAGGACGACCTAGAAAATTTGTTTATTGATCAGCAGCAATTGGAATCAATATTTTATCACGTTCTGGTGATTTTTAAAAATTGTTTTCGTGAACAGAAAGTTACTGGAATTTTCAGCAAGATGAAATAACTATCATCCAAGAAGATCCTATAGGTTTAACTTGGCACAAACACTAATTAAAACATAAATACAAATCTAACCAGAGACTAGAACAAATATTTATTCCTAAACATAAGCAAAAAGCAAAAAACTAAAATAAAATTGGGTTGCCTCCCAACAAGCGCTATCGTTTAACGCCCCTAGCTAGGCATAAAAACAAGGATAGATCTAGGTATTGCCATCTTTGGTAAGCAAATTCTTAATGGAGTTATGCTCGGTGATCCTTTGATCTAAAGCATCCAGCCGCTTATTGCAAAGTGTAATCAGATTATTCATGTGGTTGATATTCCCACCAACATTTTTAAGAGGTTCAACAATTTTTTGCAATTAACATAATTTCTCTAGAATTTGGGTTTCTTCTTGGGTAAGGGATGATCCTTTTTGTAGGGGGAGTACTCCCACTATCCCCTCTATAATTTCATAAGCGAAGCCAGGATCAATATCAATAAAACTACCTTTGGCGGAAAAATCGAGGAGTTGTCTATGGGGCAAGGTTAGCCCAACATAAAAATTGCGAAGTAAAATTTTAAAATCTCCCTCTATATTCCAACTACGATAAGATTCGAGCATCCTAAACCAAGCATCTTTTAAATTTTCCCCTTGTCTTTGCTTGAAGTGGAGGACTTCAAAGTCGGGAGACGAAGGGATGAAGACCGAGCTAGCCATGGCAATTAGCACACAAGAGCCAGGCAAAAAAAGAGGGCGAACGGAGAGAGAGGGCGAATAAAACGGCAAGGGTGAAGTGGGGGAGAGGAAAACGAGAGGCAAATGGAAAATAATGTAATGCGAGGGATAAGGGTTTGTGATGGGTACTTGGTATGTCTTGACTTGTGCGTAGACTCCCCGGCAACGGCGCCAGAAATCCTTCTTGCTACCTCTTGAGCAGTGCGTTGGTTTTCCCTTGAAGAGGAAAGGGTGATGCAGTAAAGTAGCGTAAGTATTTCCCTTAGTTTTTGAGAACCAAGGTATCAATCCAGTAGGAGACCACGCTCGAGTCCCACGCACCTACACAAACAAATAAGAACCTTGCAACCAACGCGATAAAGGGGTTGTCAATCCCTTCACGGTCACTTACGAGAGTGAGATCTGATAGATATGATAAAGTAATATTTTTGGTATTTTTATAGTAAAGAGAAATAAAGATGCAAAGTAAAATAAATGGCAATGGAAATAGCTAAGTGTTGGAAGATTAATATGATGGAAAATAGACCCGGGGGCCAAAGGTTTCACTAGTGTCTTCTCTCAAGAGCATAAGTATTATGGTGGGTGAACAAATTACTGTTGAGCAATTGATAGAATTGAGCATAGTTATGAGAATATCTAGGTATGATCATGTATATAGGCATCACGTCCGCGAGAAGTAGACCGAAACGATTCTGCATCTACTACTATTACTCCACTTATCGACCGCTATCCAGCATGCATCTAGAGTATTAAGTTCATAAGAAGAGAGTAATGCTTTAAGTAAGATGACATGATGTAGAGGGATAAACTCATGCAATATGATATAAACCCCATTTTTTATCCTCGATGGCAACAATACAATACGTGCCTTGCTGCCCCTGCTGTCACTGGGAACGGACACCGCAAGATTGAACCCAAAGCTAAGCACTTCTCCCATTGCAAAAAAGATCAATCTAGTAGGCCAAACCAAACTGATAATTCGAAGAGACTTGCAAAGATAACCAATCATACATAAAAGAATTCAGAGGAGATTCAAATATTGTTCATAGATAAACTTGATCATAAACCCACAATTCATCGGTCTCAACAAACACACCGCAAAAGAAGATTACATCGAATAGATCTCCATGAGAATCATGGAGAACTTTGTATTGAGATCCGAAAAGAGAGAAGAAGCCATCTTGCTAATAACTATGGACCCGAAGGTCTGAGGTAAACTACTCACACATCATCGGAGAGGCTATGGTGTTGATGTAGAAGCCCTCCGTGATCAATGCCCCCTCCGGCAGGACGCCGGAAAAGGCCCCAAGATGGGATCTCATGGGTACAGAAGGTTGCGGTGGTGGAATTAGGTTTTCGTGGATGCCCCCGATGGTTTGGGGGTATGTAGGTATATATAGGAGGAAGAAGTATGTCGGTGGAGCAACGTGGGCCCCACAAGGGTGGATGGCGCGCCCAGGGGGTAGGCGCGCCCCCCTGCCTCGTGCTCTCCTCGTTGCTTTGTTTACATGGACTCCAAGTCCTCTGGATCATGTTTGTTCCGAAAATCACGTTCCCGAAGGTTTCATTCCGTTTGGACTTCGTTTGATATTCCTTTTCTGCGAAACACTGAAATAGGCAAAAAAAATAGCAATTTGGGCTAGGCCACCGGTTAATAGGTTAGTCCCAAAAATAATATAAAAGTGTATAATAAAGCCCATAAAACATCCAAAGCAGAATATAATATAGCATGGAACAATAAAAAATTATAGATACGTTGGAGATGTATCAGGCCCCGATGTCTTGAAATGTCATGGGGGCAGATGAGGGTACCCATGGCCAATAACTCCGACAGCTGGCCTAATCCCCCCTTTCTCTGATTTCTTCAATGCCATACTCTTGCATTACCAAGTCCACGCGCTGCATCTGGATCCTAATTCCATCATTCTCCTTGCCGTCTTCGCTTTCGTCTGCGAGGCTATGGTGGGCATTGCCCCTTCCGTGGCCTTGTTTCGTCATTTCTTCTTGCTTCACCTGGTCGACGCCCGCCAGCGCTCGGGTGCATGGACTTTTAGGCCGTAGCGGAGACAGCCGGCTCGAGCATCGACTTCGAGCTCTCGCCAGTTGTAAGTGGATTCCGGAAGCGGTGGGTGTTCGTGGATGTCGGCGTGCTCAACTCCCTGCTCTTGCTTCCACGGGTGCCGGCCGGACCCACCTCTGGCTGGGGGCACGCGATGCTTGTCGACCATCAGCTTGCCCACGTCTGGCATCGGCTGGCCAGGTTGAAGAAGCTCGGGGTGACGGAGCCCATGGTGGTGAAGGAGTTCATCCAGTGCCGCATTGCTCCGCTTCAACGTCAATCTCGACAAATGTGGGCCTTCACTGGCAGCAGGGACCCCATGAGGCTCCATGTGCCTGCGCTTCCTCCCGAGACGCTGCGCACGGTGCTCGAGCTCTTGACGGGCGACCCGGCGCCAGCCACGCTTCCGGAGGAGGGCTGCCTCCTGTACTGTTGCTCGAACAAGGAGGAGTTTGTGAGGCAGATGCCCCTTTTTGATGAGTGGGGGCTGCGCCCGGCCGGCCTAGAAGGGCCCCGCGAGAACCCCGTCCTCATGGTCCCTCTGCCCACCGTCCCTGCGGCGCGCGCCCCAGAGGTGGATGCAGGGGGCGAGTGCCGCCAGGGCGGCTGCTGAAGAGACGACGCAGCCCGGCGCTCCTGAGATGGCAGCACCCGAGGCTCGGGTGAGCTGTCCTGAGGGGGCGACCGAAGAGCTAGCGAGGTCCGAGGCTCCCGTGCTCGCCGCCCCCGAAGCTCGGGCAAGCAGTCCTGAGGTGGAGGCTGGGGAGCTTGCGCAGTCTGACGCTCCCGAGGTCGCCACGCCAGGGGCCCCACCGAATGCCCCAGACGCTGACGGTCACGCCCCGGGCTTCGGCCAGCTTCGCCTGAACCTGAAGCACTCCACAAGAGGAAAGGGTCTTCAAGCTGCAGTGGTGACGCCTACCCGCCGCTGAAGTAGAGGAAGTACATAGCCATAGACGAGTAAGTACCTTATCTTCGCGATTTCCTGCGTGTTGCGTCCTTTCTTGACAATGGCTCTTTAGGATCCCTTTGGCTGCATCGGCGAGGTCTCCTGAGGAGGGGCCTCCACCAGCCCTTTGCTCACCCTGCTCTCGAGCTCCCCACGCTGGACCACTGCGCGAGGCACGGGGCCTGTCCAAGAGGCAGACGCACCGATGGGGGGTCTTGATCCCACGTTCCTGTCGCCTCTCCTTCACAGTCCGGCCTGGGGCGCAGAAGGCGTGCCGAGGGCTCCTCCATTGGTCATCACTGGTGGTTGGGTAATCCCAACACTGGCTTCGTCTTCGAGTAGCAAGGCCATGCCACCCAGCACCACCGCCAAGGCCCGAAGGGTGGCGGGGAAAGCACCGGCCTCCAGCCCCCCGCAAGGGGAAAGCGGGCCACCTAAAGCTTCCCCAACAACTCCCGGCACGAAGGATGGGCTTGGTCATGCGTTGGAGCTCGTGCTGCTGTACGCCACGAGCTTGAGCGTGGTGCTATACGCCACGAGCTTTTTCGGGAGGCGATGGGTGCGCTAAGACGGCTCGGAGAAGAGCTTGCTGATGTCGATGCCCGCCTTGAGATGGAGGACCTTTGGCTTGCGCACGAGTGCCACTAGTTGAAGGTGGCCATCAACCTCAGGCATCTTCAGGATGAGCGCGCCAGCGCAAAGGCCGCGGTGTCCCTTGCGACCTCACGCAAGGCTTCTGCCCGAGCCATGGAGGAGGCCAGGGCAGCCGACCATCGCCGTGAGCTTGCCGAGGAGTGTGAGCGGGAACTCCAGGCCTCGAACGGTGCCCTTGAGCAGTGGATTGAAGCGCGCAGGGCCGTCTTGGCCGCGTCACTGAGGGGAGCACCTTCCGAAGAGAAGGAGATCCAGAAACGTGAGGAGGCACTGGTGCTGGAGGCTTTGGAGCGCAGCCTGGAACTTGACCGGCTGGAGGTGAGGGAGCCCCAGGTGGCCATGGCTGAGGACGCCGTAACCGCACGAGAAGCCAAGATCCAGGAGGAGGTCGATCAGAGGGTGGCGAAGGCTTGCGCGGATCTTGCCGACGAGCACCGCCTGAAGCTGGAGCTCCTGGAAGCTGAGATTAAGGGCAGGACCGCCGCCCTTAAGACAAAGCTAAACGAGGCGGAGCAGCTCGAGAGGACCGCCATGGCAGCTCAGGCCTCCGCCCAGGTTGACTTGGCCTCCACATGCGCCGACTTGCTCTCACTCCAGCAGCAGATCGATGGCGTCCCACCCCTCACGAAGAAGAATGTGGATGAGGCGTGCCGTCGGCAGATGCTGCAGCGCGAGCACGCTTCTATGCTCCAGTCCCACAGGGTGAGAGCCAACCGAGCTTTGCGCACCATCTGCGAGGAGAGCGCCCCTCACCCGCGCGAGGAAGATTATGCCAGCCACCTCCGCTTCTTCACCGAGGTCGTGATGCGCCTGGAGGACCAGGCCGCGAGGGCTCGCGAGCTCATTGAGGAGAAGAGGCGGGGCCTCCTTGGGCGCGCATTCTCACGCATCTTCAGTCACCTCTAGAGCCTTGATCACCATTTTGACTTTGACGCCACCATAGCCCCCGTGCCTAGGGTTATCCAAGACAACATGTCGAACTGGTTGGACGACCACATGGACGCCCTGGTCGCGGAGTTCTCCCCTGAGGATGACGCGGCCATGATGGTGGTCGGAGAAGGTGGCGCAGAAGACGATGATGAAGACGGCGCTAGCGACAGCTCGGGTGGCGAAGATGAAGACAACGAGGACAACGTGGAAGGCAGCGCTTCCAGCTAATCCTGGACTTCCTTTTGCCTTAACCTGTGTGAAAGAAAAAACCTCCGGGAGCAGCCCTGCGGGGTGTAGCATTTTGAAAGGGGGGCCCCTTATTAATGTATGAAATAGAATGTATGAAATGATGACGTGCCTTTTAAGGACAGGGCTTGAGATGCGCCATCGTGGGCCCGCGGGGCTCCCAAGCGGGGCAGTTGTTATGTCTTACCTTGGTTCCGCACGTCTTGGGCGTGCCCCGACGTCCTGGTCAAAATTCCTCCTCAGGTGAGCCCTTCGGGGCCCATGAGGTTCTAAGTCTCCCTAGAAGGCTACTGGTCCGTTCAAGAGGGCCTCGCGAGGAGCGAACACCGGACTACGACAAGATATGCACGTGGCGATCCTGCGGCGAGTGCATCCTTGACCCCGAGGGGGTCCTGCCCAGGCCGTCCGGACGTGACTGGCGCCGCGCGCCGACCAGCCCCTACTCACGGGGCGCTCTTAGGGGGGGCAGCAGGTGTGAGCCCCAAAGTAAAACACGCAACCAAAGCACAAGAAATTGATACGAAAAAGAGAAGACTCCCCCTTTTTGGTTAACACAAAAATACTCAAAATCTCAGTCCAAAAGGCGGCGAATCGAGTTACAGAAAAAGGGACGAAAGAAAACAGCTGCGTCAGGCACCTAGCTAGTCTTCTTGTCTTCCCACAAGCGCAGAGCTAAGTGCTTTCACTGGGTGTGAGCATAGTCATTGGGGGAAAGTGTCGATGGCCAGTGCGGAGCATGGTGCTTCCACTTGGACATGGGCGGGAGCCCACGTGAGGCCTGAGGGTGGCACTCAGGAGACTCCGGGGCGTATACAGCCCCACTCATTATTACGTGAGAGTGTCACAAGCGGAGACCTTCACAGGCGTGAGCCTTGCTTCATGTCGCTTGATGAGGGCCCCGCCCTGCGCCTCCCCCGATCATCGTTGGGGCGTCCGGAAACCAAGACGAGACTAAGGGGCAAGCAGGACGCTAGCGGTGCCCTCGGCGACCGCGAGCCCTCTGCCCGGGGGAAGGGCTCACCGACGCCTTCTCCGGTAGAGGACCTACCTCCGTGCAATGCCTCGCTCCATGCGGCGTAGGGGAGGCCCTGGCTCCGGGTCCCTCCCGCGCAGCCCCCAGTGCGCCACTCCCGCCGGGAGCGGAGCCATCGCCCTGGGGTCTCCGGCCGCTGTTGTGGCCTGATTCACCTTCGGTCCATGGTTAGCGTAAGCATGCTCCTGATATATTAGTTGTACCATGTGGTTATTATCGTTGAAGGGGGTGGCGAAGCTTCTGGGCGGCTCGTGGAAAGCCGCAGCCTCTAGCGTCCCTGCTGCCATGCCTGGCTTGGGGAACGAGTTGGGGCCTTCCCCCGGCATGTACTCTAGGCCCATCATGTGGGGCACGTAGGCGTCTCAAGTTGCCGCGCAGGGGCCGTCGCCTGGGTGCCCCACGCCTTGGGCACCAGGCCCGGCGCCTCACCCTAATGGTCGCGGGGTGACATCGCAGCGCGGCCCCGCAGGGGACCACCAGAGCTTGCCCCTGGAGGCGGCGCAGTTGTGGTAGGACGAGCGGCGCCACGGGCCATGTTGATGCTGTCGAATCCCCCAGGCGCTCTGGGGGGCGCGCGGGCATGCCGGGGTCCAGCGCGCGCCCCTTCCACAACTTGAGGCATGCGCAGGGAGCAGAAGGGTGCCGCACCTCTGCAGGCGGCTTCAAGTAGCTCAGCGACCCGCTCCAGAAGGGCGTCACGACCGCCCTCCGCCAACATGCAACGCAGCATCTCTCGCGCTACGATGAGCGCGGCTCGCATGTTTGCCTGCTCCCAACGAGTGTGTGGTGCCGTCGCCGCGGCGTAGCCCGAAGATCGTGTGGTGGCGCACGTACGCCGCGGTGCGAGGGCAGACAGCGTCGGCCCACGCCGCCCTCGTCCGGCGGCGTTGGGCGGCGTGCGGGCTGCCTGGAGCGCGGAGTGGAGGTCTTCTTGGGCAGACGACACTGCCTGGGCAGGCCAAGCAGCCTAGTGCTCGGCGTGAGCCCTCGAATCATAAGCCATCGGAACTGCAGGGTGATGCCGGGCCGACTGGAAGAAGAGAAGCTCCGATCCACCCCTACCTGGCGCGCCAAATGTAGGATTCAGGGTTCTGCAGACCCTTGAGAGGTTCGAACTCTCGGGTGCGTGCGAAGAACTCGTCCTCCCCAGTCTGCGTACTCAACGATCCCACGGCCTAGCTTGATAAACCTAATAGACAAGAGACACATCAGTTTACCCAGGTTCGGGCCACCTTGCGGTGTAAGACCCTACTCCTGCTTTGTGGTGGATTGGCCTCGAGGGGCTGAGGATGAACTAGTACAATGGTAGAACAGCCTCAGGAGGTGCGGTGTTCTTGTGGTCGATGAGCTGGTGCATTGGTCAGGGTGGAATGGATCTGATCCTCTCTATGGTGGTGGCTAGGTCCTATTTATAGTGTCCTTAGTTCTCTTCCCAAATGTAGGCGGGAAGGGATCCCACAACGGCCAAATTCAAAGGGAGACAACTAGTACAAGTTATCCTGACAAAAGTAGTCTTCGCCTGCAAAAGCATCTGGTGGTGACGCCGTGGTGGGCTCCACGATGACCTCCGTCCTGCCATCCTAGCGGTCTTGGTCTTCTTGCACTGAAATGGAAACCTTTGCTTGATTCCTCGGGACTCCGCGCCTGCGCTTGCCTCCTTAGCACCAAAGAGGAAACTAGTACATTGCGCCCGCTGGTGCCCGCCTGGCCTTGGTCGTCATGGCTCACGTCATATGAACCTCGCGAGGTGCAGCTTGCATAGATATCTCCGCTCCTCGGGACCCAGCCTGGGGAGGCTGCCCCCCAGGGAGGTCTTGGTGTCATCCGCCTTACGAGGCTTGGCCCCTCGCGAGGGTCTTGGGTTGTTGTTGCTGAAGCTCGGCCGTACCGGGCCGTCGACGGAGCCGCACCATAGGCAACGCCGACACTATGTATTGGCATTTACTTGATGTGCATGAATTGTTCTTTTATGGCATAGGAAGAGAGTTATACTTCATTGTTGCATGATATATGTTGCTTTGTGCTCACTACTAAATTACAAATCATTGTTAATTCAAATTGTCTTTGATATAACTTGGGATCCGGGTGGATCAATTAGTTGAACACTTTATGCCTAGCTTAATGGCTTTAAAGAAAGCACTGCCAGGGAGACAACCCAGAAGTTTTAGAGTGTCATCTTCTTCTGTTGAGTGATTTTATAAAGTTTAAATACAAAAAAATATAGAGGAGAACTTAAAACTTTTCAAAAAGAAAAGCAAAAGTGAGAAAGACGAGCATTGTTAAAGTGGGAGCTAGCCTTGACCTTTGTTCATGCCCATGGAAACTTTGTGAACTTTGATTACAAAAACTTTTCAACAAAAGTAATCATCCCCTTGTACAAACCCATTGTATTATAAAGAATGTGCTATGATTTGCCTTTAGGACGTTTAGATTGCTTGTTTGGTATTTGTGGTGCAAAGAGAGAAACTTTGGTTGTAGTGCGTGAATTTACATTTTTTACTAGAACATCAAAAGTTTCTGAAATTTTTACACGGTACTACTATGATTTTTTTGTACTAATTTTTCAGAATTTTTGGATTTGCAGAAGTATGGTCAATGTTCACATTGCTACAGACAGTTCTGGTTTTGACAGATTCTGTTTTTGGTGCCTCGTTTTGCATGTTTTGAAAAATCTATGGATTGTATCGGTGATATAAGCTGTGGTGAAGTTAGATTACAATAGTTATAGTGTGAAAATAAAATATGAATGAGTTTGCCACAGTACTTAAAGTAGTGATTTGCTTTATTATACTAATGGATCTCACGAGGGTTGTGTTAAGTTTTGTGTGATTGAAGTTTTCAAGTTTTGGGTGAGATCATGATGGATGAAGGAATAAGGAGTGGAAATAGCCTAAGCTTGGCGATGCTCGAGGCACCCTAGGAAATATTCAAGGACTCACAAGCAACTAAGCTTGGGGATGCCCCAGAAGGCATCCCCTCTTTCTTCTAACAACCATCGGTAATTTTACTTGGAGCTATATTTTTATTCGTCACATGATATGCGCAAATTCTTGGAGCTCCTTTTATTTTTATTTTTTATTTTTCTTTTATGGACCATGATGGTATGAGATAGTCCTTGGTTGATTTATAGATTGCTTCATTCACTTCACTTATATCTTTTGAATATGGCTTTATAGAATGCTTCATGTGCTTCACTTATATCATTTGAAGTTTGGATTGCCTATTTCTCTACACATAGAAAACCGCCATTTGTAGAATGCTCTTTTGCTTCACTTATATTTGTTAGAGCATGGGCAAATCTTTTATAGAAAGAATTAAACTCTCATGCTTCACTTATATTTATTTAGAGAGTTGACAGGAATTGGTCATTCACATGGTTAGTCATTAAATCCTACATAAAACTTGGAGATCACTTGATATGATATGTTTGATTCTTTGCAATAGTTTTGCGATATAGAGATGGTAATATGTGGGAGGTACTAGTGAACGATTGTGGTTTAGTAAGAATATTGGTGTTAAGGTTTGCTATTCACGAAGCATGCACGCATGATCTCTCGTTTTGGAGCATGATTTGTTATTGATTGTCTTCCTTATGAGTGGCAATCTAGGATGACCGATGGTCTTTTCCTACCAATCTATCCCCTAGGGGCATGTGTAGTAGTACTTTGATTCCAGGGCTAATAAAACTTTCACAATAAGTATATGAGTACTTTATGACTAATGTTGAGTCCATGGATTATACGCACTCTTACCTTTCCGCAATTTGCTAGCCTCTTCGGTACCATCCATTGCCCTTTCTCACCTCGAGAGTTGATGCAAACTTCGCCGGTGCATCCAAACCGCGTGATATGATACGCTCCATCACACATAAGCCTCATTATATCTTCCTCAAAACAGCCACCATACCTACCTATTATCGCATTTCTAGAGCCATTCCGAGATATATTGCCATGCAACTTCCATCATCATCATATACATGACTTGAGTATTCATTGTCATATTGCTTTGCATGATCGTAAGATAGCTAGCATGATATTTTCATGGCTTGTCCGTTTTTTGATATCTTTGCTATGCTATATCATTGCACATCCTGGTACACTACCAGAGGCATTCATATAGAGTCATATTGTTCTAGATATCGAGTTGTAAGTAAATAAAAGTGTGATGATCATCATTATTAGAGCACTGTCCCAGTGAGGAAAGGATGATGAAGACTATGATTCCCCCACAAGTCGGGATGAGACTCCGGACGAAAATAAAAAAAGAAAAAAAGAGGCCACAGGAGCCCAACAAAAAAAGAAAAAAGATAAAAATATATGAGAGAAAAAGAGAGATGGGACAATGCTACTATCATTTACCACACTTGTGCTTCAGAGTAGCACCATGATTTTCATATAGAGAGTCTCCTATGTTGTCACTTTCATATACTAGTGGAAATTTTTCATTATAGAACTTAGCTTGTATATTCCGATGAAGGGCTTCCTCAAATGCCCGAGGTATTCATGAGCAAGCAAGTTGGATGCACACCCACTTAGTTTTCAGTTTGAGCTTTCATACACATATAGCTCTTAGTGCATCCGTTGCATGGCAATCCCTACTCCTCACATTGATATCGATTGATGGGCATCACCATAGCCCATTGATCTGCCTAGTTAATGCGAGACTTTCTTCCTTCTCCTATTGATGCCTACCACCGCATTATATTCCACCCATAGTGCTATATCCATGGCTCATGCTCATATATTGAGTGAAGTTGCAAAACCTGAAGCGCCTTAAATAGTGTGAACCAATTGCTCGGCTTGTCGTCGGGGTTGTGCATGATAAATACTTTGTGTTAAGAAGATGGAGCATGACAAGGCTATACAATTTTTTAGGGATAACATCCTTTAGCATTAATATTTCAAAAGACATGATTGTTTGTTGGCATGCCTAAGTATTTATGTCTTTATGTCAAACTATAGACTATTGCTTTGAATCACTCGCCTTAATATCATTGCCATGA
The DNA here is from genome assembly GCF_018294505.1 of Triticum aestivum. Classification (NCBI taxonomy): domain Eukaryota; kingdom Viridiplantae; phylum Streptophyta; class Magnoliopsida; order Poales; family Poaceae; genus Triticum; species Triticum aestivum. Next base: position 359,553,466 of record NC_057814.1, read on the forward strand.
TTAGATTATATGATCATGATTATGCTAGGTAGCATTGCACATAAAAATTATCCTTTTATCATTTACCTACTCAACGACGGGCGGAAATTAAGCTTGGGGATGCTGATACGTCTCTGTCGTATCTATAATTTTTTATTGTTTCATGCCAATATTCTACAACTTCCATATACGTTTGGCAACATTGTATATCATTTTTGGGACTAACATATTGATCCAGAGCCCAGTGGCAGTTCCTGTTTGTTGCATGTTTCTTGTTTCGCAGAAATCCATACCAAACAAAGTCCAAACGCGATAAAAATTTATGGTGATTTATTTTGGAATATTTATGATTTTTGGGAAAAAGAATCAATGCGAGACGATGCCCAAGGGGCCCACAAACCCTAGGGGCGCGCCCCCCTACCCAGGGCGCGCCTGGCGGGCTTGTGGCCACCCCATAAGGCAGTTGGTTCTCTTCTTTCACTGCAATAAAGATAATATCTAGATAAAATCATGTAAAAATTTCGGCCCAATTGGAGTTATGAATCTCCAGGAATTTAAGAAACGGTGAAAGGCCAGAAACATGGAGCACAGAAATAGAAGGAAACAGAGAGGGAGATCCAATCTCGGAGGGTCTCCCTCCCCTCTACCGCCATGGAGGCCATGGACTAGAGGGGAAAACCTCATCCCATCTAGGGGGGAGGTCAAGGAAGAAGAAGAAGGATGGGGGCTCTCTCCCCTCTCTCCTGGTGGCGCCAGAACGCCGCCGGGGCCATCATCGTGATGGCGATCTACACCAACAACTTTGCCGCCGTCATCACCAATTCTCTCACCCTCTATGCAGTGGTGTAAAACCTCTTCTCCCCGTTGTAATCTCTACTTAAACATGGTGCTCAACACTATATATTATTATCCAATGATGTGGGGCTATCCTATGATGTTTGAGTAGATCCATTTTGTCCTATGTGTTGATTGATGATTGTGCTTGGTTTGAGTTGCATGTGTTTTTGGTGCTGTCCTATGGTGCTCCCCGTGTCACGCAAGCATGAGGGATCCTCGCTGTAGGGTTTGCAATATGTTCATGATATGCTTATGGTGGGTGGAGTGAGTGACAGAAGCACAGACCCGAGTAAGTAGGTTGTTTGCGTATGGGAGTAAAGAGGACTTGATACTTTAATGCTATGGTTGGGTTTTACCTTAATGATCTTTACTAGTTGCGGATGCTTGCTAGAGTTCCAATCATAAGTATATTTGGTCCAAGTAGAGAAAGTATGTTAGCTTATGCCTTGTTAGCTTATGCCTCTCCCTCATATAAAATTGCAATAATGATTACTGTCTAGTTATCGATTGCCTAGGGACAAATAACTTTCTTGTGACAAAAAGCTCTCTACTAAAACTAACTTAATTGTTTCTTTACGAAAACAACCCCTAGCTTTTATTTACGTGTTATTTATTATCTTGCAAACCTATCCCTTCACACCTACAAAGTACTCCTAGGTTCATAGTTGTCCTAGGTAAAGCAAACATAAAGCATGCGTAGAGTTGTATCGGTGGTCGATAGAACTTGAGGGGATATTTCTTCTACCTTTAGCTCCTCATTGGGTTCGACACTCTTACCTATCGAGAAAGGTCACAATTGATCCCCTATATGTGTGGGTTATAAAACTACGTCACCAAAAATCACTTCTTCATAGTCCAACGAGATCTCTATCAAGAAAGTAAAGCTTTGAGCGATCGCATCGAGCAACTCGCCACCGACCTGCGACAATGGGAAGCAAGACACCGGGACTATCTTGAAGCCAAGTTCAACACTCAAATGGAGCAATTGCGCAACATGATCATGAGCCACGCATCCTCCACCACTTCTTCCTCAAGACGGCGCCACTCAAGTCAACACTCTTCGGCCTACTCTTCTTTCGATGCAAGTCCTCCTCGAGCCCACTCACCTCGCCGCAATGACAACCAAAATCCATTCCATGGCAATGGTTTGCAAGATCTAGTGCGAGCACATGAAAAAGCGCGACACCAAGAACAAGACATCATGGACGAAGAGCAACCTCGACATCCACAATGTCCATGCCAAGCACCTCAAGACGACGACGCACTCCGGCAAAAGCAACAAAGCCATGACGCACAAGTACTTGAAGCACAACGCGCACTCCATGAGGCCACTTGAGCCGTCAACAAACACAACCGTCATGTGAGTGAACAAGAAGAAGCACTTCGCCAAGAATGACAAGAAGAAGCCACTCACCATGAAGAGCTACAAGAAAGAAGGAACGGGCACAAATGCCTCGACCTAATCGGTAAGTCCATCAAGAGGAGCGTGAAATTGAAGACCCTCCTCCACGCCAAGAGTGAAATCACAACCGCCACTATGATGAGGAACTATGCTACGACAAGCTCAAGTTCGCCATGCCAAAGTTCTCCGGAAGCAACGATCCCGAGGAGTATCTCTCTTGGACATTGAAGGTTAACAAGATATTCCGTCTCCACAATTATCAAGAGGAGAATAAAATCGCAATGTCCTCCCTTGAGTTTCAAGACTACGTCCTCATTTGGTGGGAACAAGTGATCGCGCGCTGAATGGAGAAAGGCGAACCACCCATCACGACTTGGACACAAATGACGGATGTCATGAGAGCTTGCTTCGTGCCTACACACTAAACCTGCGATCTCTTCAAGGAGTTGCAACTTCTCAAGCAAGGCACGAAGACGGTGGAAGAATACTACCAAGAAAAGCAGATTGCCATTATACAGGCCAATGTTAAGGAAGATGATGAGCAAACTACGACACGCTTCTTGAACGGCCTTAATCACCCAATAAAGAAGATTTCCGACTTCCAACCATACCCCAATCTTCTCGAGCTAGTTCATCAAGCGAGCAAGGCCGAGCGACAAGTGCAAGATGACTACAAATATGAAAAGTACTCTTCCAAGACCTACGGCTCATACACACAAGCTCCCATGACTTCGGCACCTCCTACCTCGAGTAGAGAATCACCAAGCAATGGAGACAAGACAAGTTACAAGAAAACTTCAACATCTTCAAGTCATCCTCCTACTAAAAGCAAATTCAAGCCGAGAGCTTCATCAGCATCTACTCCAACAGATGAGACCGTCAAGACGAGTTCCATCAAATTCTTCACATGTCAAGGCCGCGTCCACAAGACTTTCGAGTGCCCCACTCGACGCACCATGATCTCCACCGACGACGGCACCTATGACTCCATGAGTGAGGAAGAAATGGAAGCACTTGAGCACGTGGCCATGCATCGGCAAGTGAATGAAGATGAAGATGATCAAGTCTTTTGTGAAAATGATTCAAGCCCAACTCTTGTTGTCTCCATGGTCTTGATGCTTCAACACCAACAAGACAAAGACCAATGTTGCCACATCTTCCACACCAAAGTGGGCATCAATGGACAATCCATGAAGGTCATCATCGATGGTGGAAGTTTCCTGGTGCGGAGCATCGCATGGTCATACCCATGGAGACTACCCCAACTACCCAAGCACCAAGTGGACCCATGATAAGAGCTCGCGCACGTGCTATTCAATCCGAGTGACATCTCTCCTACTTGAGCTTCCCCTACATGTGTACGAGACAAGGTTGCTACCTCAATCAGAGACACTGTGTATGGTTAGGTACAATGAGCATTCCGAGGATCTGACAGATGTAGAAGAAGAAAGGGATAAGAGTGCAAACTCTCTGTCAAGCGCGGAACTTTTAGCCACCGCCCGGAACCTCCAAAGCCAAGAAACTCCGGCCAGCCCGAAACTTCCGGCCCATGGAGATCCAGACAAGCCCCGAACGTGAAAACTCACTTGTTAGCCGGAACCATCCCCGACATTCAAGATCCCGGAACTTCTAGCTGGACCGGACCTTCCGGCCCCAGACACCAGCCCAGCTCCAGCCGTGCCAACTCTCTGGATAGGCTGGACCCTGCCCGGACCATTGCCCAGAACTTTTGGCGCCCAGAACTTCTGGCCTCTCCTGAAACTTCCGCCCTGCCTATGTGAGGTGACTCGGGCCGAGGCCCATGTACCCTTTCGTCACCCTAGACTATATATACTCTTCTTCTACCTGCGTTTTAGGGTTATAGCATTGTGATAGCTCGTTTAGGTGATACCTATTTCGTTGGAGACCAAGGCCTCCTCACAGAAGATCACCCAAGTGGATTTAAGACCCCATCTAGGGAAGATCCCCTGATGGATTCAAGACCCCATCTCCTCACGGATTGGGAAGAACCACCGGCCGTTTATATCATCCTTTCTTGGATTTGGATCGTGTATCTCGTTGTGTTCTTGGACCTAGAACATGTGGGACCGTTTATCATTGATTTGAGTGTTTCCTCTCGTTCCCCTCGTGTTTTCATCTTGTGTGTTCATCGTGTTCTTTGGGAGTTTCCCCTCCAAACGTGAAAGATCAGCCAATAGGGTTCCACCCAACATCATCTTGGTGCCATGAGCAAAGTTGATCACGATTTTGGAGTCTCTCCCTTAGTTTTTCTAGCCTAATTTTGCCCTCTTTTATCCCAATTTTGAAAAGCCCCACAAATATAGCCCTCCCAAATTGTTTGTGATTTGTTGGTTTGATGAAGTTTTGTTGGATTTGATCTGTGGATTTCATGTGTAGCTCGTAGATCTAGCTTCCCCACCCTTCTCCACACCCAAAATTTTCTTTTCCCCTTCGGATTTGGGGGTTTATCCAAGTTTTTCCACCCAAATCACCGATACAAATTTTCATTGTTCATCAGTTTTAGGGACCCCCGAAACTTCCAGCCCCGCACGGATGTTCCGGCTACCGGACCTTCCGGCCTCCCCGGAACTTCCGCCCCCGGACCTTCCCTCATCCCTACAACATCCGGCCTAGACAGAAAGTCTGCGCATTCTTCGACTGCTTTCGCTACTTCGCCAACTTCGACCACGGTGCAGTGGCATCTTCGCCAATGTACTAGAGACCGTGCACTACAGCATCGACAACTCTTTCAGGTCATCCGACTACGCATTCGACATCAACAACGATGACATCAACTTTGAGACCACCGACCGTAAGAAAGGGTGGTAACTTCGACGACACTCTCGTATATTCTCCGTTGTCATTGCATGGATAACCCATAGCCCATTTTGCGTCACTTTCCTATTGAGACTAGGAATTGAGTATTGCTGGCAACGTTACTTGTGCACATTAGTGATCAACACCTCCATTGCATCCATACCATCTCATCTTGGTATCCGCTTCTTGGTACAAGCATCTTGGTATCATCACTTGTGTCACAAGGTCGTCACCGCATATACACAATTGCTATCTTGGTTCGTGAAGTTTTGCATAAGTGGACAAAGAAAGAGCTCAAAAGAGAAAGAGCCAAAGAAGCTTTTAAGAAAAAGAGAAAGATAAGCAAAGAGCTTGCAAGTAAGAACCATAGCATCATACTACATCACACTTAAGATTGTCATACTCGATCATCTTGGATCAACGATCACCGGAACATCATACATATAGCATACTTGGGATAGAAGCCATTGCATTTTTGCTTGGTAGGTTGTGCACAAGTCTCGTATCCGCCTATTGAGCAATCGTGCTAGCGTCTCTCTAGTGTTGTGCAACAAGAGCATTTTTCGTGGATTCCACACGTATCCGCCTATTGAGCAATCGTGCTAGTGTGTCTCTAGTGTTGTGCAAAAAGAGCATTTTTCGTGGATTCCACATTTTGAGCTCATTCCTTAGTTGCACGACCCCTTTTATCTATCCATGCGTGTGTTTCCGTGTGCCACATATTGCTTTGGTCTACTTGTTGCATTTTCGAAATTTGCGAATCTTTTCAACATTATTGAATTTTGGTAAAAAAAATTATTCCACCATCCTCACCAAGCTCCTCCAAAAGCTTTATTTGTGTAGGTGCGAGAAATTGAAAAGATCCGGTACCAATTGCGCTATTTCCTTGTTACACTATTGATTGATCATTGATCCATCTTCAACACCGGAGAAGGTATGTTTGGTGTAGTTCTCTCCTTTCTTCCACTTACATACTTCTTTGAGATTATGGATAGGCCAACTATTTCTACCAACCCACTCTTCATTGAGCAAGAACCCGAACAACTACGTCACCAATAACCACCTCTTCGGTGCAAAAAAAGTGTCGTGGATTTGTCACGGCAGATGCCCTAGTGAAAGGACTTCGGTGTGGAGCCATCGCAATTAGTTTAGCTTGAAGGGGTTGAATGGGACAAAGGAGACAGAGAGTTTACCCAGGTTCGGCCCCTCACAACGAGGTAAAAGCCTACGTCCTGCTTCTAGTTGTATTTCTTGAATCTCGATTACAAGGGAGCGAATACGCTTGACCTAGTTCTCGATTGCTTGTTTCTTGAGTTAACAAGCCGCCAGGTCTCACCTTTATATACATAGGTAGAGACCTTGTGGCTTATAGAGTCCCGGCCGGCTCACAGAACGTGACCGGCTCGGTTTCTAACTAGTCATGCCTTACACAACAAGTCTTCCTACGGCGGTTCACAAGCCCAGGTCTTGCACACTTACCAGGCCAGCCTCCTATGAGCCGTCATCTACATACCTCTCCTTGGGCCTTCTTGGAATTTCTTCATGTTAAGCCGCCAATGGTGTAACCCGGCCCCTCCTGGGCGGGTCACACCTCGAAGCTATATCCCCAATATTAGGCCCCAGGTGGATTTGAACTTGTTCATATCAATCTCCACTGTTTAACTTAGCAAAATGTATCATTGCCGATTCTTCACCAGTCAGCTATAACCCGCCATGATGTCCCTAGCAGAATCACTGTAACCCGCCATGACATCATGTGCATTAATTCCGCACAAGGCCAAGGATATCTCAACAGATCTTTATCTTAATGAGCATTCCGAGAATCGAGGCACTCGCGTTGTTAACATAATCATTTTATCCCCTCAACTTCCGCGCATGCCATCTCTTCACCTCCTTTATAAATAGGAAAAGGGGCCCTCTTCTTTACTTTTTACTCCTACCTCTTCCTCTTCGTCTCCTTCCTCGTGACGCCACTGCGACCTGAGCTCCGTCGCTGCCGTCCTCCATCAGCGATGTCCTCGCCGACCGCTGCATCAACCTGAACAGGCCAGAGAACTACGGCACGCATCCGCTCTCCATCTCCATTGCCAGGTACTACTTCCTAGCCTTTTCAGATCTGCATTAGGTCACCCACCCTTCGCGAGTTCATCGGTGTTCATAGAAGTTCATCGTAGTTGCTTTATTTAGCCTCGTTCAATCCCCAAACGGCATAGGAGTTGTGTGATATCAGTTGGTACATCCACCCACACTCATAGACGAGTTCCTTTTTGTTTCAGATTCAACCTCAACTCAACAGTTCATTTCTTGTATATTAGGTTTACTAATTTCCACGAGTTTTTCAAATGACGAAAGATCTGAAATTATAACCAGAAACTATGAAACTTGTTTGCTTTGCACTTAGTGAAATTTTATTCAATTCCACAATCTGTAACAATCTAATTGACCACTATTGGCATGGGCTGCTCAAAGAATACTTTGTAACCCGCCAAGTGCTAACCGGCTTATTCATGAATTGCTAAACTGCCAGCATTATCTTCAGATTAACATTATCCGACTGTCCCTTGCCGTCTTAATTATGCCCTTAATTTTCTTCTTTCTCAGCAATCGATTCTACTTAATAAACCTGCCTTGTTTAACCATTGGGCAGCTTACCATCGTGAACCTGACCCACCATAGCTTTCTTTCTATGTCTTTAGCTGATAAAAAATGACCAAGACTATCACCTCGGGCGATTGGGTCACCTCCACTGTCACGGAGCAAACTCTTACAGAATATGTTCAAGTGGGCTTCCTATTAGCCAAATATGTTATTCATTGGCCGGCCCCAGGAACAGAAGTTAGACCTCAGCCGAAGGAAGGCGAGGTCATAGTCTTTGCTGACTATATGAACCGCGGCTTCTCACCGCCCGGCTCAAAATTCTTTTGCGACGTGTTGCACTTTTTCAAACTGCATCCCCAAGATATTGGACCCAACTCCATCTCCAACATCTGCAACTTTCAAGTCTTTTGCGAAGTTTACCTTCAAGAAGAGCCCAACGTCGATATTTTCAGAGAGTACTATTATTTGAACCGCCAGACCGAGTTTACAGATGGACCTTGCTTAGAACTTGGTGGCATTTTAATCCAAAGGCGAAGAGATGCTATCTTCCATGCAGCCTCACTTGCCAGTCATCCTAACGACTAGAATCAGACCTGGTTTTACTGTCAGGACACTTCTCCATCTGATGAAAATCATTTGCCGGGTTTCTGCAATTGCTGGCTTAGCCCAAAACATCCACTTCCAGACCAGCTCACCACTGTAGAACATGCTAAGTATATGCCTACCCTCTCAAAGGTGAGGGCCTTGCTAGCCAATGGACTGATCGGAGTTGACCTGGTTCGATGCTGGGTCGCCTGGAGAATCATACCTTTGAGCCACCGGTCCGACTTAATGTGTGAGTATACTTGTGATGTTAAAGATCCACAGCGTTACTGTCAAACACGTCTGGAAGACAAAGAAATTAATGACATGACTAAGACGCTGCTCAACGAGAGTCTAGAGACCTGCAGCAGAACGAGGTTGAACCCCTTCTGCGCTCTTAACCCGGCTCCAAATGTAAGTGTTTTAGGCCAATTTTTCTGTAACTATTACTTATACTGAACTGCACATTCCTTATCTTTATTCACTTCTTTTTCAGGCTGACTCTTCTTTCTGGAGCAAGAAGTTGCAAGAAAAGTCGGCCAAAAAGGCCAGAGGGAGGACCAAAGCTTCCAAGAAACCTGCCAAGAAGAAAACAAACACAACAGATCTGTTTGCACTAAACGATGATGAGTCAGAGGTAGTACTTGATTCCCTGGGCTCCTTTTTTGTACAGCTTATTGACGCTGACCCCTGTCAGGATGACTCTCAGGACCCCGATTCCAAGTCACATCGATCTAGCCGGTAACACCTCATATCACTTTGTGGCCTCACGCACGGTATTCCCACGGGTGTCGCCTTACCATGGCCCGGGACCGTTTGCGCCTTTTGGCTCACGTATATGACAGTGTCGCTAGCATCCATATGACAGAGAACCCGGGCCGACATGACTAGTCGTGAACCCAAAGTGGCACTAACTTACGGGGACAGGCATACATGAATCAACATCGAGCATGTCGGTCAGCAGCGTGCGAATCCGGGCTGTAGCTCTGGGCTAACAGGACTCGGGGAACCCGGGCTGTAGTAGGCTAGGCAGGACTCCGGATGTCACCGCGTGACATTTCCCCGAAGGGACAGACACAGGAACGAAGTGAATCACATGCCGGCCAGTCAAGTGTTCCGGAAGTAGTAGTGCTGGGCTAGCAGGACTCCGGTGAACCGGGCTGTAGCGGACTACTATGGCTCATGGAAGCACAAGACTACATTCCCCATAAGAGAGGCTACCAAGGATAAACAACTAGGTTGTCGGATCCCACACATACGACAAGCATTTCAATCATACACACAATATGCTCGATATGTGCAAATACAACATGGCATCACAACAAGACTCTATGACTCAGAGTGTTTATTCGTTAGGCTCCGAAGAGCCAGATATTACAAACATGGGTCTCATGACCCAACATTCAGAGCATACAAGCAAAGCACATGCGGAAGCTTAACATGTCTGAGTACAGACATCTACAAATGAAAAAGGCTGAGAAGCCTGACTATCTACCAGATCCTGTCGAGGGCACAAAATCGTAGCTGAGGTATCAAGCTAAACGTCGAAGTCCACACGAAACTACTAGCGAGACTGACGTCTCTCTGCAAAACATAAAATAGGCAAACGTGAGTACAATTGTACCCAGCAAGGCTTACATTAGAACTATCTACATATGCATCAGTATCAAAAGGGGGTGGTGGAGTTTAACTGCAACAAGCCAGCTTTGACTCGGTGGCTATCCTGAACTACGACTGCAAGTAACTCTTTTGAGGTGGCGCACACGAGTCCACATATTCACCATATCAATACACCACTATGGATCCGGTCCTGTCTCCCTACGAGAACGCCATCCATAGCACTCATGCGTATCTTGCGCATTTTAGAGTATCCACTTTCACTTGTCTATGAACTGTTATAGGCAACCCAGAAGTCCTTTTACACGGACACGGCTATTCGAATAGATGATGTTAACCCTGCAGGGGTGTACTTCGTCACAGACGCTCTCGCCACTTACCACCATGTACACGTTGTGTACCTCGGCAACCTTCAAGCGGAAGCCTAGCGAGGGAGTCGGCCATGACCTGACTAACCACACAAGTCTCTAGTCCAGGTTTATCGCCTATTCGGGTTCCATCCGCAAGGAGATCCAGCCGGGGTATCGCTCACGGCCCCAAACGATGTGTGCAGGGTTCCCGAGCCCACCATCCGGGTGCCACTCGGTACACCAGGCCACGTGTGCCTAGTCTGTCCCAAGCCCACCTGTACCGGGTGCCGCTTGGTAGACTACTAACACTACCTACAAACACCAGAAACTAGTTGCAACTCCTGGACAGAGATCAGGTTGATTAATAAGTCGAGAGAGCTTGGAGCGCCCGGAGCCCAATGTGTGGTAGTAAATGTTCATGGATCACAAACACAGAACTCAGTTCCTGAGGACGGTTTCAATGAGACAACCCACCATGTACTCCTACATGGCCTCTCACCGCTACCTTTACCAAATCGTGTTCACACACTTAGCTCTCACACAGAAGGAAAGGTTCACAACTTTACAATTCATTCCCGATGAATCAGACCTGACACAACTCTAAGCAATAGCAGGCATGACAAACAAGCATGAATGAGTAGGCACATCAAGTCTCAAACAACTCCTACTCATGCTAGTGGGTTTCATCTATTTACTGTGGCAATGACAGGTCATGCAGAGGAAAGGGGGTTCAACTACCGCAACATGTAACGGATGAATCGTTGTTGTCCTAATGCAGTAATAGAGAGCAGGAGCGAGAGAGTGGGTTTGTATCGGAATGGACAAGGGGGGTTTTGCTTGCCTGGCACTTATGAAGATAGTATAGTTCTTCATCGGTGTCATCGAACTCATCGTCAGAACGAACGTCTACCGAGAGGGAACAACACCGGCAAACAGAGAATAACACAATCAATGCAATGCAACAATATGATGCATGAATATGACATGGCAATATGATGTGATTTGAGCTAATGCAACTAAAACCAGAAGAGTTTGAGTTATTTTGAACCCAAGGTTCAAGTTCAAACTCAAACTATGAATTTATAAAATGCATTATCATGTTTTGATATAAACAGAAGGTTTAAGTTGCTTTATCATTCTTGAAACCAGTGCAGATGGATAGATCGGATTTTTCTGATCATTTTTCATATATAACTTGTTTCATTTGGAGCTACGGTTGAATTTCTATGAATTTTAGAAGTTTAGGGCATTTTCTGGAATTTCCTGTATAAGAATAATTCCAGTAATTAAATTACTGCGTCAGCACTACGTCAGGATGACGTCAGCAAGTCAACGGGTCGTCCAAGTCAAACTTGACGTGTGGGGTCCACACGTCAGTGACCAACTAACTAACCTAAATTAATTAGTGTTAAACTAATACTAACTAGAAGCGTCAGGGGGGTGGCCCACGCGTCAGTGACACAGGGGAGGTCAAACCCCCTGGTCAGCGGGGTCAAACCCGCCGGACTTGATCCACGGCTCGTCGCCGGTGAAGCTCGAGACGGCGGAGGGGCTCGGGATTTGCCCACGGTCGACCAAATCGGCCGCGGTTTGGTCCTACGCGTAGCTGGGGCTCGCGCGCATCTGGTAGGGCAAGCGGGAGGAGCTGGGGTGGAGCGAGCTCGCCGGAGTCGAGCTCGTGGCGGCGGCTGGAGTTCGGACGGGGCTGGGTTTGGCGCTACGGTGCACGGGAGGAGGAGCTGGTGGTGTCTACGGGCTCCTGGTGCTGCATTGAGCACAGCGGTGAGCTTGGCTTCGAGCCACTGTGGCTCTAGCCACATCGGCGACGAGGCACGGCGGCGGTGAGCTTCGGCCGCGGTGGTTAGTGGGGCCAGAGGAGGAAATCGACGGCGGGGAGAGAGGGGTTTGGGTGAGGGGCTCACGGCGGTTGCAGCGGTGACCTCTTCGAGCTCGGGGAAGGCCGGACGGCGACGAGTCGACGATGGGGATCCGCGGCGACCGACGATGAAGAAGGGGTCGGGGACGGTGTTTTGAGGCGTCTGGCGTCGAGTGGGTCGACGGGGAGGATGAGGGCGTCGAGGCGGAGGCCATGGACACGTCGGCGAGGCGAGGGAGGGCTTGTGGCCATGGCTATGGCGACAGCGAGCTCGCGGCTGTCTCGGCCATGGTGGAGAGGGCGAGAGGGAGGCGAGGGGGAGAATGGCGTGGCGGTCAGAGCGATCCAGACGGCTCTGGCGGGTCTGTTCGCGGCGCCACGCATGCTAGCAGGCAGGAGGTGGCACGGGCGCGTGTGTGCGCACGGCGAGCACACGCTCGGCGTCCTTCTGGCACGGTGGAGATGACGACTGGCGTCGGCCAGCTGGTTTGGGCCGTGCTGGGCCAGGCCAGGTAAGCGCCAGGTGAGTTTGCTCTCTCTCTCTTTTATTTCTGTTTCTGTTTTCTATTTTTGCTATTATGTTTTGATTTAGTTCAAAGACCAAACCATTTTCAAAATTCATGAAAATAATTGTGTGAACTAAATGGACTAATCCAAAGCTACCCAACAATTTCCAGAATTATTGAACATATATTTATTATATAATAAATATAGATCCAATTCAAATATTTATTGGATTAATTCAAAGGCATAGAATAAATTTGTTAAACCTTCCAAAAATATTGGTTTGAATTTTATTCTTGCCAATATTTTTCAAGGTTTAATAGGAACATTTTCTTGGGCTTCTTTGAGAAGATTTTAATGTTGATCATTTTTAAAAGATTTCTGAGGCTTTGAAAATTCCTCAACTCAAATTTCATTTGAATTTAAACATGATGCATGGATGCATGAAAAATCAAGCAAGGGCTGATCTGGGGCTGTGACAATGACGTAGAAACTAGCCAGGGAAATGCTGCAGAGGTAACTATTATTTCCTCTGACTCAGAGCCTTTTCCAAGACAGAAAGTTCGGCACGTGACCCAGAAAGTAAGGTTTTCTCACCCTTACTTGGATCCAAACTTTATTTTGAAGAAACAACAGCATGAAGCTCGGCGCACAACCCGGAACAGTGGAGGGGGAGACCTTCATGCCGGCTTACCCAATACGCCGGCCCCTTGCAAACACCGAGAAGAGGTGCCTCAGAACTTAAACTCCTCTTTCCCAAAGGCGGGTCTTATCCGTCAACCACTTAATCCTTCCAACTCAAATTATCAGGGAACCTCTAATTCCTCCTCTGGCGACTCTACTGGGACTCAGATTCCCCTTTTCAAAGTCGCTCCCTGGTGAGATCATTGGACCTCTTGATTCTTTAACACTTTACCAACTGATATATTAACCTCTTCATGTGTCTAATTTTTAGTGGTATAGCCAAGCCCAGCAAGAAGTTGAAAATGAACAAGCCAGCCAAAGACCCCAAGACCACTGAATCGGAGAAGCAGATAATATCAGAAGCTTCACATCAAACCCCTGTAGCTGCTGATGATGACCCGTCACCAGAGACCCACGACGTCATAGTGGATCCAATGGGTGTTGACCCGGCCAGTGCTAAGCCGCCAAGTCCCACCAAGCCTGTTGAAGAAGAGGCTTAAGACGTTGTGGTCACCAGGACTGGCTATACGGTGCCAAGCAACCCCACTGTCTTATAAAAGCACAGAGCTAAGGAAGAACTTTCAGCTGCTGACAAAGGCAAATGGAAATTGCACTTGGAAAGCTATGCCAGCTTCAATGCCAGTGAAATTCATGCAGGCTACTTAAGCCGCCTTCATACCAACCGTGACATGGAAGTCGGCTTGGTCAATTTGATGAAGGATCACTTTGAGGTAAACACTGAAATTCTTCTCATATGAATATCTATCAGCCGCCAAGTCTAAAGGATATGAAAGAATTGTGAATGCTATAGACTTAAATAATATCCTTGATCTTGTAGCTTCTCCATACCGGTTTATCTCCATTAGATCCAAATGAGTAGTCCCCAAGGGCCAGTTTAAACTGAATAGTTAAACTGGGACTTAAGATCATGTTGTAAGAAATCCAAACATGGAGCCCCCATGGGCCGGCTCAAATTGACAAATTGAGCCGGGTCATTAAATACTCTTATGCAAAAAATGATCTACATTAGCCCCCAAGTGCCAAGTAAAATACTTGTATTGTGCTTGGGACTTCAATAAAATGATTATCATAACCGTAAAATGATGCTTGGCTTTTTGTGTTTCAGGCTGAATTAAGTATGAAAGAATCCCAAGTAGTCGACCTGCGACAGAACATCAAGACGCAACAATCAGAAAATTCAAAGGCCAGGTCAGAACTAAAAATGCCTTAGAAGTGACTGATAAGTTGAAAAAAGATTTCGATGCTGAAAGAGCCGACTTGGATACTAAAAAGGTGGCTCTGTTGAAAAGAGCTGAAGACGCTGAAGCTGCTCTTAAGCCAGTGACTGAAGAGTTATCCGGCTTGAAACAACACATTAACAGTTTGACAGCCGCCATCTTTGGTAAGTGATTGTACTTCAATATTGCACCACAAATGTATTGTAACCCGCCTGCCGACTTACTAATATGTTTGCTCAACAGGTCCGAGGAGCTCCAACCTCGGCCAGGACATGTGTGTGAAGCTCAAAGCTGTGTATACTCTTGTGGAGCAACTGTATACCGGTACTCAACCGGCCATATCAGCTATCTCGCACAGCAAACAGCCACCTTCACTCATCAGGGATGTACTGGATAAGCTATCTGTCATGCCCCAGAGAATTGAAGAGATTAAATGATCATCAGCCCGAGCTGGTGCCATCACTGCTTGAACCGGGACAAGGCATGGCAAGCGGATTTAGACCCGGAGGAGATGGCCACTGGCTGTGCTAGCCTCAAAGAAGACGGGTCTTCCTTCGATGCCATCGACTTTACCAAATGTGTAAAGGAGATGCGCCCTCTGGCAAGCAAATTGGCTGAAGAGATGGATTTTTCTAAGTATCAGGAGGCTTATATGATAACTCAAGAGTGAAAGCACCGGCTTATGATACTATAGATCTCATTCCTCCGATACGTAAGCACATTTTTGCTCCTCATGTTGATCGTCCACCCTTATAGACGATGAAGCTGTGTTCAAAGCTTTAACTGGCATCGACTGGACATCATCTGACTTCCAGACGATGGAGGAAGAAGAAGAAGAACCGGTGTAGGATAACCCGGAGTCTTCAACTCGCCAGGACAAGAACAACTTATCCAAGGGGCGGCTCTCAGACCACGGCGTGGCGTTTCTCTTTGAAAAACTCTTAATCATTTGGGCTTTGGAAAGCCTTGTAATAGGCTAGTTGAAACAATGATCTGCCATGCCATCGTGCATGTGTTATCCTTTGAATGTTTAAACCGCCGTGCTTGATTTTTATCACCCGCAAGTTGTGCGTATAACATTATCAATTATGTGGATCAGATCAAGTATCGTCATACTTCCTGTACACATGGAAACAACATATGCCCTGGTGGTTTATGCCAGAGCGGGTCACAAATATCTTTGAAAAAACCTTGATATAATAGTCTAACTAAAGACTATTTAAACCAAAAATATGCCGGCGACTTAAAGTCGAAGGCAGGGCGGGTTTAGAAAAACCCTAAATATCTATTCAAATATGAAAAGTCATACCTGTAGACTGATATCACAATTTCATTGTAATGATTGTAATCCAGCATGGGTATTAAACCGTAAATATGAAAAATCATGACTTGAATTTATTCAAGGCAAATCATCCTGGTGACATAAAATCTCCCTATCAAGGCGGGTCATTAACCTAATATACTTAAGTATAAGTCGGAGAATCAAGGTTACATGGCCTGTAACTCGGCCTTCACATTTTGTTGTGTTTTTTCAAAAAAAAAACTCCTGTTTTGCTTCAAAGAAGCTTGGCATGAAAGCCTTTCATCCCGTAAGCCGATTCTCAGGTGACATAAATCCGTCATTTTAACCTTAACTAGTTCAGGGTCTTATGGAAAAGATTGACTGGTAAGAGTAGGAACGGGCCACATAGCGGAGAGACTACGGCAGCAGGTGAGTTTATCCTAGCTCTCTGTAAGACGGCTCTCACGTGACACAAGCCACCGTTTTAACCTTGACAAGTTCAGGGTCCTATTTAAAAGATTGACTGTCAAGAGTTCGGCGGGTCACCTGGCGGAGTAGGAAGTTGCAAACGGGCAGGTTTAACTCAGATATGGCATGGAAGCCGGTCAAGTGGGTATGAAAGCTATACTCATTGAGTAGGAAGCCCCCAAGCAACCTCTGGCATGGAAGCCGATCAAGAGGGTAAGAATAGCTATGCTCATTGAGCAGGAAGCCCCCAAGTGACATTTAATTGCGGCATGTAAGCCGGATCAAGAGGGTAAGCATGGCTATGCTCATTGAGCAGGAAGCCCCCAAGTGACCTTTAACTGTGGCATGTAAGCCGGATCAAGAGGGTAAGCATGGCTATGCTCATTGAGTAGGAAGTTGTCACGATAGGATTTTTGGGATGATAATTTCCTAGAAAAACGGCCTTTATGCTCACCAGCCCCAGGATCACTGTTACCTGATGAGACACCAACTTGATACAAGAATTCCAAGCAAGGTACAAAAATATGTGGTACAAGACCATTGAGGCCTAGGAGTACAACATTTGGTTTCTAATGGTTGAGGGCGGAAGCGTTTGGATACATCTGCGTCTATGGGAGTCCATTTCCCACAAGAACAGCTAACCAGGATAACTCCTATCTTCGCGAGGCTGCTATCGTCAATACGTATGTTCCGAGGCTGTCACCGCGATGCTTATCCCCATGCGCGAAAATCTGGCCAAGGCAATAGCCAGGGACAAGCCAGTGAGTACGTTTGAATGTACTCGCAAACATTAAGAACACGGGTATAATTTAACAGGAGGTAATCATACTCCGAAACATTTATGATGATAAGTCTGCCGTGAGGTAATCAGAAATCTGCGATGCACGTATACAGAGAAAAATATGGACGTGCAATACGGAAGTAAAAGAAATGCACTGAGCGAGTGCCTAACATGACTCCTCGAAAGGTTGCAAATAAATTAACGATGCCGCAGTAATAATACTGGTGCCAAACGAGGGTCTGAATGACTCCTCGAGAGGAAACTGCAAGAATAATAATGCCGCAGTCGGGCGTCGGGGCGACACCACATAAAGGGCTTGTAACAGAAAAAGCAAGACAATGCGTGCCACAGTCGGACGTCTGAGCGACATCACATAAAGGGCTTATAAAAGAATAAATAAACCGCAAGCATGCCGCAGTCGGGCGTCTGAGCGACACCACAGAAAGGGCTTATAAAAGAATAATCACAGTGAATATCCAGGAGGTAGAACCATCCCAGGGATACTCAATAAAATACATAATGTAAATGGTTAGTCCATAAAAATTAAAACATGACTCTCAGATGTCACAGGTCATAAACAACAATCTAGTCTAGCCGTTTCTCCATCCGAAGACCGTCACTGAGTTCTAGCTAACTCATTCTCAATCCGAATACCGTTACTATGATCCAGTTAGCCCTGTCTCCATCCGAAAACCGTCACTGAGTTCTAGTTAAATCGTTCTCCATCCGAATACCGTTACTATGATCCAACTCAGACTGTGGTCCTTACTCAAGAACAAGGCTATCCAACATGGATATATCCTCTGCAGAGGGAGTACTATTCACCCACGAGTGACGGATTTATTTAGCCCATCGGGACTAATTCCGCCTTCGGCCTTTTAATTGAAAACACGCCTGACCTGCACACACCAGCTTAACTCACCGATGTCTGGAATCACCCACGACACCTGCCAAGCAAAACTCTAAGTGGGGAGGCTACAACCTCGACGTAGCATGGGATCAAATTTCTATTCGCGCGCTCTAAGGGGGTGCCCCCCCTCTCGGTCCCAACCGGAAAACACCCATGCCCCCGGACCAAGTGGCATGCCTACCGAAGGCCTCCGGTATCTTCCACTATGGCCTCTCTGTACGGTGTGTGCTTTGGCAAGGGGTTGACAACTTACTGAACCATACCCCGTCTGCGATAGGGACAAGTGGTGGTACCAACAAACAGGGAAGCTACAGATCAAGACTCGACCTACGACCGACTCAGGTGGTCCAAGTATCCTCCAACAATATTACCATTAACAGATAAACTCACCACTCATCAAGCCTTTCCATGCTATACCGGACATACTCGTCTCAACGAGGAACTAGGGACAAGCTCGTGTCTACCCAAGACCACGACTTTCCCGGCTTCCTTCCGGTATACATGAGAAGCTCACAAGGGTGAACATCATCACTGGCATATCCATTACTAATAGCAAAAAAATATCTCCAATATGCACATACGCGAATGATTTTTATCGTCACATAAAAATAATGTATGCTCCAAGTCAAAAGGTGCTGAAACCATATCAAAACACCACACAAAATATTATGCCGGAGTTCAGAAATGCTTGCCTTCAAGAGTATGCAAGGGATGCACTTTTTTGGAAGCTCTCCCTTTTCTCCAAAAATCCTATTTTGCAAAATATCCAAGTAACAAATATTTCAAACACAGTACAAAAAGTTGTCTCAAATATTTTTGAAATAAATCTTAAAATAAACTAGATGAAATTTGAGAGAGGTAGGAAAAAGAATTAACTCATTTGGAGTTTTATTTTAAAAGTTATAGCCAGTCAAAGTTTGGTCAAATCTCTGTTTTTAAATAAAACCAGAAAAGAAAACGTTCCGGAGAAATACGCTTTCGCAGCAGAGGAGACGTACTCGGGACTTATGCGCCTTCACTTAAAACGGAGAAGACGGCGCGCGGGTCACTGACAGTGGGTCCAGAGGGCCCACTGGTCAGGTTTGACCGTTCTACCCTCCCTCCTCTCTCTCTGCCCGAACGGTGGTGGCCTCCGGCGATCGCCGTCGACGAACGGCGGCCCTTCACGGGCACCCGAGGGTGGGGATGGAACGGCCAGGCTGGGGCGGTCCTCTTGGTGGTAGCTGGGTCGCCGGATGTGGAAGGAGTCGCCGGCGGCGAGCTCCGCGGCGGAGGGGGCTACGGTGGTGAAGTGGGTTTTGGGCTCCGGTGGTCTCCGATCGAGGCCGAGGCGCTAGGCAGCTCCGCACGACTATGGGGAGACTCTTGGTGGCGTTGGATTGGCGGGGGCGGCCGAGCTGGCCGGAGACGAGGAAGAAAGGATTTTCCCCGACGATTGCTGGCTGCGGGAGCACTACGGGGTGGACTGGGGTTGCCTGAGTGCTCGGAGGAGCACGGGGCCTCCTTTTATAGCACGACGGGGCTGGCTCCGTGGCGGTGGATTAGATCGACGACGGGTCGCCGTTGCTGTAGCTGCAGGGCGTCGTGGCGGCGACGAACGCGTGCCGACGAACTTCGGGATAAGACTGGGCTGATCACGGGGGCAGCTGGCGCGCTGGGGTGGCTTGGGCAGTGCCGAACATGGCAGAGGCCGCTGCCGACGCCGGCGTGCCGCCAAGGGCTCTGCCAGTGGCGCTGCAGGGCACCAGAGAAGGTGTGGAGAGGGGGCGAGTTAGTGCGCGGTTCAGCGGTGGAGCAGGGGCCAGGGACGGGTCGCGTCGAGTGCGGCAGTGCGGCGCGGCGGCTCAGTGCGCGCGCGTGCAAAATGTGCGCTCTGGGCGCGCCCAGAGCACGCACGGGACCCGCTCGACGAAATGCCAGGGCGGTCTAGAGCGCGAGGGTGAGGCTGGCAATGAACAGGACTAGGGTAGAGGCAACTAGGAGTTCAGTGGACAAGGTTGCTGGGTTATTGGAGCAATATCATAGTGCAAACTAGGAAGCATGCCCAAAACTGACTGTGCACACCAACTGTTCGACAGAATGCCAAGTGCACCTAGGCAACTCTTGGAGTGGCCAAAATCTCCAGATCAGGGTCTCTTTAGGTGTAGTAGATGATGTCAAGATCATGGGCAAAACCAGAAACTTGTTAGTGCAAGTTTTGCAAAACTCCAGTTTTGGACAGAAAGAAAAAGGGTTTATTGCATGCACTTCAAAACCTCCAATGAGTCCACTCTTCTGGACTTAAGGGTTTTGAAAGGAGGGCTACAAGTAGGAAAAAGCTCCGGGTCACTATAGCAAAATAAAGTAAGGTTGCAGTACAAATCACCAAATTGGACCAGAATGCAAAAGAGGGTGATTCACTCAAATTTTTCAAAAAACATCCCTGGGTTTTTGCATAGAGTTGAATTGTATGCATCCATTGACATCCCCGAATACCTGGAAGAATTTTTAAAGAAATGTTTAAATGGGTTGTAGTGCAAAAGTGCCTACTGGACCAGATTGGGAAAGTTGGTGTAGAGCTCAAAATCTCCAATGGCCAAAAGGTATTTTTGCATAAAAGTGATGTGGAAGCATCACATGACATCCCCAAATTTTGGTGAAAATTTTAAAAGCATTTATCAAATGGTTGCAGTGCAAAACAGGCTCCAATTTCAAAAGAAATCATTTTAAAAGAATAAAGCTCTGAGAACACAAATCTTGCAATTTAAATCCACTGATAAAGAATTGTTTTATCATAGAGAGCATTCAAGTCCAACAATACCTTTTGAAAGTTTTCCACTTGAAGTAAAAATCCACAATAACAAAAGTGTAAATTTTGCCAAATGGAAAAGTTTTATTTCCTGGCAAAATTTTAATAATTAAAACAAGGTCAAAATTTTGGGGTGTCACAACACTACCCCCCTTAAGAAAAATCTCGTCCTCGAGATTTGTTAAAAGCTGTTTTGAACAAAAACTGTTTTTATCAAAAGAAATCATTCAACTGCACAAAAACAAAGCGGCTATAGTGAGAGTGCAATAAGTGGTGTAAAACCACAGTGTAATACACTGGCGTAGTGTGGAAAAATCCACGGTTAGGGAAAACGAGATATTTCTACGCAGATACAGTGATTTAGAATAAATTCTAAATTACTAAAATACGCTGGTCGTACCCGAGAGCACAGTGCTCTCTCTGGCTGACAGGTGGACCCAGGGCCCACTGTCGGCCTCTTCTTCTTCCTCTGGTTCTCTCTTCTCTCTCGCGCGCTCTCCCGCGCTTCCTCCACCGGCGATGCCTAGCTCGTAGGGCATCGAGGCCGTACCGTGGTAGTGCGCGGCGTGCTAGCTGCCGGGGCAGCATGCACTCACCTCGCGGGCCAGTGCGTTGTCGGCACTGCTCGCGGACTTGCCTCCGAACACCGGCGGTCGAGCGACGAGTGGCGCTGGTGGACCTCGCCCACCGTACACCGATCTCGAGCTATAAAACGACCGCGGTGCTCCTCTCTTCCTCCTCACATCTGGCCTCGTTCCTACTCCTCCTTCCTTCTCCTCCACTACTGCTAGCAGGGGCTCGAGACGAGGCTCTAATGGCGGAGGCGATGCCGGACTGGTACGTGGTCCTGGTGTGTGGAGGATTGGCGGTGCTGCTGGGGTTCTCCGTGCTCTTGTGCGCGATGATCCTGGATGATCGTCGTGATGCTGCCGCTCGAGTGCTAGCTCTTCGCGGCGGCGGCGATCACGTGGATTAGGCGCGGCATCAAGGGCTAACTGCTGTCGGTGTGCTGGGGCAGCTCGCGCTCGAATGAACACTCACAAATCTCTCTCACTGGGACTGCGGTGTCCTCGAGTGTGGTTAGTTAGGCGCAAAAATGTGCTCAAGGATTTGTAATAGTGCTCGAGGTCGAGTGGTTGCTGCCGTGAGTCTGCTGTTATGATGCTGCGCGAATAAAAATCTATGTCATGGAAATATATACGCAGCAGTGACTCAGGGGAAGAAATCTCCTCAAAAACATGTCGCGAGAGAAAAAAATAATTAAAACGAAACCAACAGCAGTAAAACTGCTCACATAACTGAAACTAAAGGAAAAATCGAATCCGTTGCACAAAATTACACTACGTAAATTAATACTGGGATGATAAATACAGCAGAGACGTTTACAAGGAAAACGACAAAAAGACAGGGTCCTGAGAAAACGCCTCTGGCACTGGGGCACACTCCTCTTCTATCGGGGGAAGCGGCTTGACCAGTCGATGAATGCGCCTCTCCTAGTCAGGTCTTAGTGGTCTGCCAATAGCGATCCGAGGATTTAAATCAGCGAGGTTCTGGAGATAACCCATTACCCGCTGAGTCAAACGCTCCTGGGCGATAACGTACTGGGCAAGGTTGGCCAGTACTGGATCTCTCTCAATTCGTCCACCGGGAAAAGATGCAACTTCTCCGGGTGCTGCACGACTCGGAAAATAATAGTATCCTCGCTCGCTGGCATAGGGTACTGCGAATCGAAGATGAGTGAGCGCCTCGTACGCGGCAGCTTCTATGGCCATATGCGGAGTCGGCATGGACTTCCCCACAAAGGAGACTTCCGTTGGATCTTGGTTTGGGTAAGCGGGAGGGATGTGCACCACTGCCCAATATTTTGAGGTGGATGGGGTGATCCTCGATTTGAGCAACTCGTACTGGGGTGGATGGGTGGCACTCATAGTACTGCAGGTAAAGTCCCACAATAATTTGACAAAACTGTCCGGGGTTGCGTCTGGGGTCCTCAGATAAATACTAGGGGTTGGCATGGCAAAGGAATGGCTGTGAGAGTAGTGCACAAGGTGGGGAGTACTCGGCAAGGTCACGAAGTGGCCTTTATATAGCATCGGGGCTGGGTTATCCACCAGGGTGAGGGTAACGGGTTGTCGATCCTGTTCCCAGGTCAAAGCCACAGATATACATATCACATAAATGTGACGCATTACTGTGGGTGCCGTCGGGGTTGGTCTTGGTAGCTGTGACCGAAATCTAAAAATGCAATGGTATGCTAACATACACATGCATAGATATTACTCCAAAAATGGGAGCGTACAAGCAGACAACATGCAATAAAAGCGATACAAGACCACACCATTACAAAGCATAGAAAACTAAGGCTCGATACAACTCGAGTGACTTAGTCTACTTTGTTAATGTCTAGGTGGGCTGGCCTGGCGGATGCCGAGGTTTCTCCACGGGTTTCGCCGACGGGATTAGCTGGTTGAGGTTGAGGGGCTGCAGGGTCGGCGTAGTGGTGATGACCATCACGGGGGTTGTTGGCCACAACCCCGTTGGAATGGGTTCCCAAAAGGCGATGAAGCGCTTCTGGGGTCACCAAAGCACTCTGGTTGATGGCTGGCGCAGACCTCAAGGGATCGATCGGGTGTCCGAACAGTACGACTGGGTTGTCGGCGTCGGGCTCCGCTTCTCTTCTCGCCGGGGCTCGGCGAACCAGTTCTCCACGAGCTGTGATCAGATCAAGGGTGACCTGATCGAACAGTTGCTCTAGTGCGCTTACATAGCGCACCAGATGTAACAGCGCAGGATCTGTCTCGTGGTCTCCGTTGGCAACCTGGGGCGGCCTACCATACCCGTCACGACTGGGGTAGTAGTAGAACGAGCGACAGTTAACTCTGGGCGACAAGTGCCGGAGTTGAACTATAGCTTCTCGGGCTGCCAGTTGGATGGCTTGTGGCTCAAAGGAAGTTGTCCTTCCAGTGAACCTGTAGGGGCGTTCTGGCGACAGACCCCTACCGTAGATGTGCACAGTGGCCCAGTACTGACGGCTCTCACCGTACATGGGTCCCTGGTACACAACATACTCAGGAGGCTCTTCTAACGCATAGGCACGGCGGGTGAGGTTTGCGAGCACGGTCACAAAACCTCCAAGGTTGGTTGCTGTGGTCTCATTGTGAACGATGGGACCAGGCATCGTGGCTTGGTTTTGGGGAAAAGAGGCTGTGCTGTGCTGTGGTTAGCGTGCCCTTTTTATAGGGAAAGGGGACGGAGTCTTCCTCCGCACGCTTGCGAGAGAGACGGGCTGGGTGTCGGTTACTGACGCGTGATCGACGGGCTAGGCCGATAGGGTGGGCACCGTCCGCCGAAAGGCGTCGGGTCACTGTGGAGCTATCTTACGCGGGAAGCTTGACCGGGTTAGGCTAAGGCCTGGTGGTTTGGTTAACCTAAGTTTATTGACCTGGCTAAGATAGGATTAGCCAATGGTCAGCCTGGCTCTGATACCAAGTCTGTCACGACCGGATTTTTGGGATGATAATTTCCCAGAAAAACGGCCTTTATGCTCACCAGCCCCAGGATCACTGTTAGCTGATGAGACACCAACTTGATACAAGAATTCCAACCAAGGTACAAAAATATGTGGTACAAGACCATTGAGGCCTAGGAGTACAACATTTGGTTTCTAATGGTTGAGGGCGGAAGCGGTTGGATACATCTGCATCTATGGGACTCCATTTCCCACAAGAACAGCTGACCAGGATAACTCCTATCTTCGCGAGGCTGCTATCGTCAATACATAGGTTCCGAGGCTGTCACCGCGATGCTTATCCCCATGGGCGAAAATCTGGCCAAGACAATAGCCAGGGACAAGCCAGTGAGTACGTTTGAATGTACTCGCAAACATTAAGAACACGGGTATAATTTAACAGGAGGTAATCATACTCCGAAACATTTATGATGATAAGTCTGTCGTGAGGTAATCAGAAATCTGCGATGCACGTATACAGAGAAAAATATGGACGTGCAATACGGAAGTAAAAGAAATGCACTGAGCGAGTGTCTAACATGACTCCTCGAAAGGTTGCAAATAAATTAACGATGCCGCAGTAATAATACTGGTGCCAAACGAGGGTCTGAATGACTCCTCGAGAGGAAACTGCAAGAATAATAATGCCGCAGTCGGGCGTCGGGGCGACACCACATAAAGGGCTTGTAACAGAAAAAGCAAGACAGTGCGTGCCACAGTCGGACGTCTGAGCGACATCACATAAAGGGCTTATAAAAGAATAAATAAACCGCAAGCATGCCGCAGTCGGGCGTCTGAGCGACACCACAGAAAGGGCTTATAAAAGAATAATCACAGTGAATATCCAGGAGGTAGAACCATCCCAGGGATACTCAATAAAATACATAATTTAAATGGTTAGTCCATAAAAATTAAAACATGACTCTCAGATGTCACAGGTCATAAACAACAATCTAGTCTAGCCGTTTCTCCATCCGAAGACCGTCACTGAGTTCTAGCTAACTCGTTCTCCATCCGAATACCGTTACTATGATCCAGTTAGCCGTGTCTCCATCCGAAAACCGTCACTGAGTTCTAGTTAAATCGTTCTCCATCCGAATACCGTTACTATGATCCAACTCAGACTGTGGTCCTTACTCGAGAACAAGGCTATCCAACATGGATATATCCTCTGCAGAGGGAGTACTATTCACCCATGAGTGACGGATTTATTTAGCCCATCGGGACTAATTCCGCCTACGGCCTTTTAATTGAAAACACGCCTGACCTGCACACACTAGCTTAACTCACCGATGTCTCGAATCACCCACGACACCTGCCAAGCAAAACTCTAAGTGGGGAGGCTACAACCTCGACGTAGCATGGGATCAAATTTCTATTCGCGAGCTCTAAGGGGTGCCCCCCTCTCAGTCCCAACCGGAAAACACCCATGCCCCCGGACCAAGTGGCATGCCTACCGGAGGCCTCCGGTATCTTCCACTATGGCCTCTCTGTACGGTGTGTGCTTTGGCAAGGGTTGACAACTTACTGAACCATACCCCGTCTGCGACAGGGACAAGTGGTGGTACCAACAAATAGGGAAGCTACAGATCAAGACTCGACCTACGACCGACTCAGGTGGTCCAAGTATCCTCCAACAATATTACCATTAACAGATAAACTCACCACTCATCAAGCCTTTCCATGCTATACGGGACATACTCGTCTCAACGAGGAACTAGGGACAAGCTCGTGTCTACCCAAGACCACGACTTTCCCGGCTTCCTTCCGGTATACATGAGAAGCTCACGAGGGTGAACATCATCACTGGCATATCCATTACTAATAGCAAAAAAATATCTCCAATATGCACATACGCGAATGATTTTTATCGTCACATAAAAATAATGTATGCTCCAAGTCAAAAGGTGCTGAAACCATATCAAAACACCACACAAAATATTATGCCAGAGTTCAGAAATGCTTGCCTTCAAGAGTATGCAAGGGATGCACTTTTTTGGAAGCTCTCCCTTTTCTCCAAAAATCCTATTTTGCAAAATATCCAAGTAACAAATATTTCAAACACAGTACAAAAAGTTGTCTCAAATATTTTTGAAATAAAACTTAAAATAAACTAGATGAAATTTGAGAGAGGTAGGAAAAAGAATTAACTCATTTGGAGTTTTATTTTAAAAGTTATAGCCAGTCAAAGTTTGGTCAAATCTCTGTTTTTAAATAAAACCAGAAAATAAAACGTTTCGGGAGAAATACGCTTTCGCAGCAGAGGAGACGTACTCGGGACTTATGCGCCTTCACTTAAAACGGAGAAGACGGCGCGCGGGTCACTGACAGTGGGTCCAGAGGGCCCACTGGTCAGGTTTGACCGTTCTTCCCTCCCTCCTCTCTCTCTCTGCCCGAACGGTGGCGGCCTCCGGCGATCGCCGTCGACGAACGGCGGCCCTTCACGGGCACCGGAGGGTGGGGATGGAACGGCCAGGCTGGGGCGGTCCTCTTGGTGGTAGCTGGGTCGCCGGAGGTGGAAGGAGTCGCCGGCGGCGAGCTCCGCGGCGGAGGGGGCTACGGTGGTGAAGTGGTTTTTGGGCTCCGGTGGTCTCTGATCGAGGCCGAGGCGCTAGGCAGCTCCGCACGACTATGGGGAGACTCTTGGTAGCGTTGGATTGGCGGGGGAAGCTCCGGTTGCAACGAATGGCACTGGATTACGGCAGCGGCCGAGCTGGCCGGAGACGAGGAAGAAAGGATTTTCCCCGACGATTGCTGGCTGCGGGAGCACTACGGGGTGGACTGGGGTTGCCTGAGTGCTCGGAGGAGCACGGGGCTTTATAGCACGACGGGGCTGGCTCCGCGGCGGTGGATAAGATCGACGACGGGTCGCCGTTGCTGTAGCTGCAGGGCGTCGTGGCGGCGACGAACGCGTGCCGACGAGCTTCGGGATAAGACTGGGCTGATCACGGGGGCAGCTGGCGCGCTGGGGTGGCTTGGGCGGTGCCAAACATGGCAGAGGCCGCTGCCGACGCCGGCGTGCCGCCAACGGCTCTGCCAGCGGCGCTGCAGGGCGCCAGAGAAGGTGTGGAGAGGGGGCGAGCTAGTGCGCGGTTCAGCGGTGGAGCAGGGGCCGGGGACGGGTCGCGTCGAGTGCGGCAGTGCGGCGCGGCGGCTTAGTGCGCGCGCGTGCAAAACGTGCGCTCTGGGCGCGCCCAGAGCACGCACGGGACCTGCTCGACGAAATGCCAGGGCGGTCTAGAGCGCGAGGGTGAGGCTGGCAATGAACAGGACTAGGGTAGAGGCAACTAGGAGTTCAGTGGACAAGGTTGCTGGGTTATTGGAGCAAGATCATAGTGCAAACTAGGAAGCATGCCCAAAACTGACTGTGCACACCAACTGTTCGACAGAATGCCACGTGCACCTAGGGAACTCTTGGAGTGGCTAAAATCTCCAGATTAGGGTCTCTTTAGGTGTAGTAGATGATGTCAAGATCATATGGGCAAAACCAGAAACTTGTTAGTGCAAGTTTTGCAAAACTCCAGTTTTGGACAGAAAGAAAAAGGGTTTATTGCATGCACTTCAAAACCTCCAATGAGTCCACTCTTCTGGACTTAAGGGTTTTGAAGGGAGGGCTACAAGTAGGAAAAAGCTCAGGGTCACTAGAGCAAAATAAAGTAAGGTTGCAGTACAAATCACCAAATTGGACCAAAATGCAAAAGAGGGTGATTCACTCAAATTTTTCAAAAAACATCACTGGGTTTTTGCATAGAGTTGAATTGTATGCATCCATTGACATCCCCAAATACTTGGAAGAATTTTTAAAGAAATGTTTAAATGGGTTGTAGTGCAAAAGTGCCTACTGGACCAGATTGGGAAAGTTGGTGTAGAGCTCAAAATCTCCAATGGCCAAAAGGTATTTTTGCATAAAAGTGATGTGGAAGCATCACATGACATCCCCAAATTTTGGTGAAAATTTTAAAAGCATTTATCAAATGGTTGCAGTGCAAAACAGGCTCCAATTTCAAAAGAAATCATTTTAAAAGAATAAAGCTCTGAGAACACAAATCTTGCAATTTAAATCCACTGATAAAGAATTGTTTTATCATAGAGAGCATTCAAGTCCAACAATACCTTTTGAAATTTTTCCACTTGAAGTAAAAATCCACAATAACAAAAGGGTAAATTTTGCCAAATGGAAAAGTTTTATTTCCTGGCAAAATTTTAATAATTAAAACAAGGTCAAAATTTTGGGGTGTCACAGAAGTTCCCAAGTGACCTTTAATTCCGGCATGTAAGCCGGATCAAGAGGGTAAGCATGGCTATACTCATTGAGTAGGAAGCCCCCAAATGACCTTATGAACAGACAATAAAGACTCAGATACTTAGAAATGAAATGACAGAGGCCTAAATTATCAGGGATGCGGGCTTTATTTGATCATAATATATACATTGATGAAGGTATGTACAGCACAAGAGCCGGTGGCTCAAATGTGCTAAGGCCGAAGATGAGCAATGTTCCAAGGCCGGCGGGTCTCTTCCTCCGATGTGCGCGCATCCTTGTCTTCTCGAATATCAATGAGGTAGTATGACCCGTTGTTCAAATTCTTGCTAACCGCAAAAGGTCCTTCCCAAGGTGGGGATAACTTGTGCATATCTGTCTGGTCTTGGATCAACCGGAGCACCAAATCACCTTCTTGAAAGGTCCGGCTCTTAACCCGCCGACTATGATAGCGACGCAGATCCTACTGGTATATCGCCAAACGAGCCGCCGCAAGGTCACGTGCCTCATCCAACACATCAAGTGCATCTTGACATGCTTCTTCATTAACAGTTTCCACGTAAGCCACCACACAGGGCGAATCATGATGGATATCACTCGGAAGAACCGCCTCTGCCCCGTAAACCATGCAGAAAGGTGTATAGCCTGTTGACCTGTTAGGAGTAGTATTGATCCTCCTGATTACTGATGGTAACTCCTCAACCCAACAACCCGGCGTTCGCTGTAATGGAACCATAAGCCGGGGCTTTACATTTCCAGATTTCCTGATTAGCCCTTTCAGCTTGATCATTAGACTGTGGATGAGCCACTGATGAGACATCAAGACGAATATGCTCTCGTTGACAGAACTCTTTCATAGCTCCCTTAGATAGATTAGTACCATTATCAGTGATGATACTGTGTGTAACCAAAATGGAAGATCGCCTTCTTAATGAATTGAACCGCCGTTGCCGCATCACACTTGCTGACCGGCTCTGCCTCAACCCACTTGGTAAACTTATCAACTACCACCGAAAGGTGGGTATTTTATCCTTAGACCTCTTGAAAGGTCCCACCGTATCAAGCCCGCAGATTGCAAAGGGCAAGTAATTGGAATCATCCTCAATTCTTGAGCTAGCACATGAGCCTGTCGAGAAAATTTGTGACAGCCATCACATTTACTAACAAGATCCTCTGCATCAGGATGAGCCGTCAACCTGTAAAATCCATGACGAAAAGCTTTAGCCACAAGAGACTTAGAGCCGGCGTGGTGGCCACAATCTCCTTCATGAATCTCGCTTAGAATCGCACGGCCCTCTTCAGGAGCAACATAGCGCTGAAACACACCTGTTACACTTCATCGGTGTAACTCGCCATTGACGATAGTCAGAGACTTAGACCGACGGATTATTTGACTGGCCAAAGTTTCATCCTCAGGAAACTCACCCCCGGTCATATAAGCCAAGTATGGCACCGTCCAATCAGGTATAGCATGAAGAGCCGCCACCAATTGTGCCTTCGGGTCAGGAATTGCACGATCCTCCTCTATCGGTAGCTTAACTGAAGGGTTATTTAATATATCAAGAAAAACATTTGGTGGTACCGGCTGACGCTGAGACCCCAGCCGGCTTAAAGCATGGGCTGCCTCATTCTTTCTGTGATCAACATGTTCCACTTGCTAACCTTTGAAATGACCAGCAACCGCCCGACAATAAGCCGCCATGAGCGGGTCCTTCGAATCCCAAGTTCGTGAGACTTGCTGAGTCACCAAATCTGAGTGGCCAAAGCACCTCACCCTGCTTAAATTCATCTCTTTGGCCGTCCGAAGACCATTAAGCAGGGCCTCATACTCAGCTGCATTATTAGTACAAGGAAACATCAGCATTAAAACATAGAAAAATTTGTCACCTCGCGGGGAAGTCAAAATAACTCCAGCCCCCGAGCCTTCCAACTGCCTGGACCCATCAAAATAAATAGTCCAGTACGTATTATCAGGCTTCTCCTCAGGCATCTGCAACTCTGTCCAGTCATTGATGAGCCTGAGACTGGATAGCTCTCCTAGGCATATATTTCAAACCATGGGGTCCAAGCTCAATGGCCCACTTGTCCACTCCGCCTGTGGCTTCTCTGTTTTGAATAATATCCCCTAAGGGAGCATAACTCACCATAGTAATGGGATGACCAAGGAAATAATGCTTCAACTTGCGACTGGCCATGAACACCCCATAGACTAGCTTCTGCCAATGTGGGTACCTCTGTTTAGACTCAATTAAAACCTCACTGACATAATAAGCCGGCCTTTGAACCGGATATTCCTTACCTGTTTCCTTCCTTTCCACTACAACTGCCACGCTAACGGCTCTACTCTTAGAAGCCACATATAAAAGCAATGGCTCCTTCTCAATAGGAGCTGCTAGAACCGGCGGCTCAGCTAACTGTTTTTTAAGCGCCTCAAACGCCTCATTAGCAGCATCACTCCAGATAAAGTGATCTATTTTCTTCATCATCTGGTACTCTACTGTGGTGGCTAGCTCTACTTATATTGGCCCTGGTCCTCTCCCCAAATATTGAGCGGGAAGGGAGCCAACGACGGCGGTCAAATTTGAAAGAGGACAACTAGTACAAGCTATCCTAACAAAAGTGGTCTTCGCCTGCTAAAGGCTCTGGTGATGACACCGTCTTGGGCTCCACGGTGACCTCCGTCTTGCCGTCCTGCTGGTCTTGGTCTTGTTCCACCGATATGGAAACCTTTGCTTGATGCCTCGGTACCCCGCTCCTGCGCTTGCCTCCTTCGCAACAAAGAGGAAACAAGGACGCTGCGCGCGCTGGTGCCCGCCTCGCGCCCGCCTGGTGTCGATCGTCATGGCTCACGTCACGAGAGCCTCGCGAGGTTTGCCCCGCCTTGATATCTATGCTCCTCATGAGCCTGCCTGGCTAGGCCGCTCCTGAGAAGGTCTTGCATTGTCCGCCTCGCGAGGCTTGGCCCCTCGCGAGGGTCTTGGATGCCTTGTTGATGAAGATGGGCCGTACGGCCCGCTAGCTTAGCCACGCCGTGGGCCGCAGGCAGGCAAGTCTGGGGACAACCATTCCCAGAACACCGACAGTAGCCCCCAGGCCCAAGGCGCGCTCGGGCTTGGCTTCGAGGCGAAGCCAAGGGTCAAGTACGGAGCGCCGCGGGCCCCAAAAGCCTGCGGCCTCGGTTGACGCGTGGCGGTTGATTGGACGTGGGCATATCCGCTTCCCCACGCTGCCTCGGCAACTGCCCGACTTGACAAAAGGCTGGCGCAGACAATGCTCGCCTTCATTGCTTCTTCCTTGCCTCGCTCCAGATCCCCTTTCTCGCTTCTCGCCTCCGGTACCTCCAGATCTGCTCCAATCTTGTTCTGCACCCTCGACAGATGGCGCCGCGCAAGGCCCAGTTCTCCTTGGTGCCCGCTTGGCTGGAGAGGTCCCGACTGCTCCAGAACCCGCAGCCTCCCAGGCCTTGGTGACAATGTCGCCTCCTCCCACTGCTGCACCTCCACTCCCAAGTTCTTCTGCTCCTGATGCTGCTCTGGAATGTGCTCTTTCGGAGATGACCCAGTTGCAGACAGATCTCCTGAGCGCGGATCCACGCCTGGTGGCCAGGCGCCTGGAACTGGCCTCTGGCTGGCTTCACTCCGACTTGGCGGTTCACGCGTTGCTGAGCCAGGCCGCAGCATCTTCCGAGAAGGAGAAGCAGAGTGCCGCCAACGCTGCAGCCGATCGTGAGGCGGCGCTGAAAAACACTAAGGCCACCCGCGACCACTGCCAAGAGCTGGAGGACGAGTTGCAGTGCCTGCGCGACAAGCACGCTGAAGAAGTGCGCGGCCGCCTGGCAAAGGAGGAGGAGGTGAAGGCCCGGGAGGATACTGTCAAGAACCGTGACGCTGAGCTGGCGGAGTTGGGGAATACGCAGGCCGCCGAGCGCAACCGGTTGGAAGAGTTGGAGCGGAAGGTGAAGGCGAGGGAGGCTGATCTTGACGCCAAGGCGCGGGTCCTAGCCAAAGACCGCGTGGCCTTTGCCGACCTCGAGAAGAGATCTCGCAAGGCACTGAAGACGCTCTACGAGCACAGCCTGGAGAAGTCACTGGCAACCGATGAGGACGGGCCCGCCCGGCTGCTTCCCCTCTTGGTGAAGGCGCTTGAGGAAGTCGTTGATGATGTCGGTCCCATGGCGGAGGCAGAAGCTCGCGTCCTGTCTTCAGCTACATCGACTCGCGTCTTCAGCCACCTGCACCTTCGCGACCCCAACGCTTGTCTTGGCGAGCTACTGGAGCCTGTGGCTGAGGATCACTGTGAAGCCGCCGCCGCAGCCGTGCAAGGCCGGGTGGAGGCCCTGCTGGAGAGGTTCCGCGGCTATGCCTCCGCACCCTTGTTTGGCGATGCCGCCGATCCTGCAGCTGGTGGTGCAGGTGAAGACGTCGCTACCCGGGGTGGAGCACCTTCTGCAGGCAATGACGGTGTCCAGGGGTGACCTGCAGCTAGTTTCCTGTCTCGTTCCTGCAACATGCATCAGTCCTCGTGGAGGCGTTTAGACTTTTCATTTGATATCGTGAGGACAATATGTTTGTAATATTTGCTTCGAGATTTTGCGATTTTCTTCCTATCCGCTTTGTGTTCTGCGTCGGCAGAGCCCGGCCCCGCGCATACCTCAACCGCCATTGGGCCGACCGGAGACCGGGACGGACCAAGGAGTGAGGGGCTACGTGACCAGTTAGGCTCCTGAGTCGCGATGCTCAGGAGTCCCCCTTGACGCGCAACAATCTCCATACCTTCCCTCGCCGACGCCTCGGGAGGGGCGTGTGACGACCACGTCCGGGAGACCTGTTTGGGCGGCGTGCGCTTGGGCGTGACCCGAGAGCAGCCCACAGGCCCGGAAGACCTGGTTGGGTGGCGTACGCTTGGGCGTGACCCGAGTGCAGCCCCCGTGTCCAGCCCCCTCGCGTGGCTCTCCGAGGGGAGGCGTTGCGGTGAGACCGGACGCTGAGCTCTGGGGCTGCCTGAGGTTGGTACGACCGTGGGGCCGCCCTCAGTTGTTTATCACCAGCGCGGAGCATAGTGCTTCCGCTTGTGCACGGGCATAGCCGCACCTCGGCAGTGTCGACGGCCAGCGCGGAGCATGGTGCTTCCACTTGTGCGTGGGAGGGGGGCCCCCTCTGGGAGGAGCCCCCGGGGCGTGTACAGCCCTGCCCTGGCACATGGCTTGCACGGCAGGGCTGCGAGGTGTATCTCGGCACTCGTGAGCCAGCGCGGGACTCACGACGCCCTACCTCAAGGCGGGTTGCGCCTGGTCTTGAGTCTTTGATGGCTGTGTGTTCCTGCGAGATGGTTAGGTGCAAGCACTCTACGTCCTCAGGTCCCGACCCTCGAGCGAGCTCAGCCGCCGTTGGTATGCCAGGTCGCGATGCCCTGGTCAAGGCCAGGGGGTGAGGGCTGGAGAGCCAGTAAGAGCTCCTGAGTCGCGATGCTCAGGAGCCCTGCTTTTAACGCGCAAGCGAATTGCATGGGATGAATGGACCTGTGGTGGGTGGCGATCGAGCAGGTGATAATTAGGCAGATTAAGCATGGAAAGCAAACCAGCTTAGATAAATGCAGAAAGATACATGCCACTGGGTCAGGCCCGTGCGGCTTGGGGATGATGCAGCCCTAGGGGTGCTCCCAGCAAGGTACGCTAAAGACATAATCAAAGGATACACGCCACAGGGACAGACCCATGCGGCTTGGGAATAATGCAGCCCAAGGGGCGCTCCCAGCTAAATGAACTTGGAAAATGTCACCTCGTTCTGTCAACGAAGAAGCGTTGGTGCAGCTGAAGGCGTGCGGCGAAGGAATGGCTCCTCACGAGCCGCCGGGGCCCTGAGCCTCGGGAGGCTCCGGGGGTTCAGGTGGTTCCCTGAAGACCATCTCCATCTCTGTGAGGACGGCGTGGTGCCTGGCCTCCTGAGCTGCCATGATACTCCAGATGTTGTGCTGACAGGCTGACAACACGCTCGGCAGGCCGAAAGGCATGCGAACGTAGCTGTGCGGTGGACCCTCGCAGCGTCCCACGTGCGAAGGCCAGAAGAGCTCCTGAGAAGCGACCCTGTTGAGCCCCGGGACGTCGACGCATATGCGCAGCCCGACATCCTTGCCTGGATGGGGAGCTGCGGCTGGT
Organism: Triticum aestivum; assembly: GCF_018294505.1. Taxonomy (NCBI): domain Eukaryota; kingdom Viridiplantae; phylum Streptophyta; class Magnoliopsida; order Poales; family Poaceae; genus Triticum; species Triticum aestivum. Next base: position 359,588,102 of record NC_057814.1, read on the forward strand.
GACCGGCAGTCCCCGCACATGGCCCTTGCATTCTGCAGTTCCTTAGTGGTCTTGGTGATGAGCTCATGAGTGGTGGGCGCTCCTTGCCCTGTGTTCTCCTGAGGGAAACGTGCCGCGAAGCACGCCTCCAAGTGGTGCCCAAGCTTCTCCCTCGTGAGGTTGGCAAGGTCTGAGGCCCTCCAGAAGAGACCCCCCGAGCCCTGCCCGAGGAGGGCACCAGGCGCGCCTTCCTATGCGACGGAGGGAGGCGCCCCTGGAGCGGGCGCTGATCCTGACGCGGTTGCAGCCGCGATGGCACCCTCCTGAGGCCCGGCGCGGCGTAGCTGCTTCTTCTTGGGGGTGGCCTCTGGAGGGCCCCCACTTTTGCTATCGGGGTCATTGATTGCTACAGCTTGGAAGGCGCGCTCAAGGGAGCACACCGCATCTCTTTCTTCACATGTGACCATGATGATTCCGCCGCTTCCTGGCTTCTCGAGGACGTTGTAGCCATGGTGGGTGATGGCCATGAACTTGGCCAGGGCTGGATACCCGAGGATGGCGTTGTATGGCAGGCGGATGTGCGCGACGTCGAAGTCGATGAGCTCGGTGTGGTAGTTCTTGCATTCCTCGAAGGTGACAGGCAGGCAAACCTGCCTGTCGGTGATGTGGAACCGTCGGTCACTCTTGAGAAAGGCTTGGTAGGCTGAAGTTGCTCGTATGGCACTTGGAGGTTGTCGAATGTGTCGACGGACGGGACATTGAGCCCTGCGCCGCCGTTGATGAGGGTCTTGGTGACTTGTACATTGCTGATAACTGGGGAGCAGAGCACCGAGAGGGCGCCAGCAGTGGCTGCGCACTTGAGCTGATCTGCAGAGTTGAAGGTGATGGCGCACTGGGACCACTTGAGCGGGCGCGTCGCCTCGAGCTTGGGGAGGACTTCATTGACTTCATGAGCAAAATGTTTGAAGATGCGCTGTGAGGCTGGGGACTGAGCTCCGCCTAAGATACAAGCGATCGCACGCGGCTCCTGGAAGCCCCCAGCCCCCTCGTCTTGGTGGTGGTCGTCGTTCCTTCTTGGTGGTGGCGGCAGCGGGGGAAGACCGGCGTTGCCCTGAGGGCGGTCCTCGCGAGGCTGGTCTCTCCAAGCGCCCTCGCGAGGATGATCCTGCCAGCGGTCCTCACGAGGACGGTCGCGCCACTCCTGGCGCGGCCGACGGTCGTCCCAGCGTCCGCCGCCACGTCCTCCTCCTCGGCCGTAGCCACAGTCGCTGCGTTCGGGGCGTCGACCAAACCGCCCTTCGCGAATGGCTCTGAGCTCTTGACAGTCACTAGTGTTGTGGGTTTTTAGGTTGTGGAAGGCGCAGAACGGTCGGCTGCCCTTGGATGACTCGGGTGTCACATCCCTAGTTCTGGTTTGCTCTAGGCTAGCTAGTCATGTGTGCATCATGTTTAAATTTCAATGAATTTGAAATGGGGACATGTGAAAGCCTCAGAAATCATTTCTGAAAATGACCAAGATAAAAATTGCTTCAAATAGGTCCAAGAAAATGTTCATGTTTCTCTATGAAAATATTGGCCAGAATTAAAATTCAAACCAATATTTTTAGGAGCTCATAAATATTTATTTTGGGCATTTGAAGCTAATGCAATAACTATTTGCATTGGATTTATATTTGTTCTATATCGAATATGTGTCCAATAATTCTGAGAAATTGTGAGGGGCTTTGGGATAATCCTTTTAATCCCTGCAAAATTATCAGAAGAAAGCAAAATGGTTTAGTGCTTAAAACTAAATCAAAACAAATAACAGAAAACAGAAATGAAAAAGGAGTCTTACCTGGCGCTTACCTGGCCTGGCCCAGCACGGCCCAGCCCACTGGCCTGGTGCTAGTCATCGCCTACCTCTGCCAGTAGGCAGAGGAGGGACACCGCGACACCGCCGAGCTCGCCACGCCTCCTCCTGCTTGCCGCCGACCGCTTGGAGCTGGCTGGAGACGCCACGCACCCCCCTGGAACCCCCTCGCTCACCTCCTCGACCCATTCCCTTCCCTGGCTCTCTCGCGAACACACCCGAGCGCCGCCGTCACCACCGCTCGCCGTAGCCACGGCCATAGGCCCCGCTCGCCTCGCCGACGTGTCCTTGGCCTCCACCTCGACGCCCTCGTCCTCCCCGTCTACCCACTCGACGCCAGACGCCTCAAAACACCGTCCCTAACCTCTTCTTCATCGTTGGCCGCCGCGGATCCCCATCATCGAATCGTTGCCGTCCGGCCTTCCCCGAGCCCGCTTCGACGCCTGCTGTAACCGCCGTGAGCCACTGAACCATTTCCCCCTCTCTGTTCTCGCTCTCGTGCACCGACCTTGCTCGCCCGCACGCGCCGCCGTCTGTGACCGCCGCCGACGAGCCTCCAACCACCTAGCGGTCCGTCCGTTGTGCTCAACTTCCTTCCCGCGCCACGTAGAGCACGTAGGTGCCCCGCACGAGCCTCCCCGGCAACCGTCGCGTCGACCGCGAGCTCACCCGAGCTCCGGCGAGCGCCAAGGACGACGCCGGCGACAACCTCGGCCACCCCAGGCCCAACCGCCACCACCACTCGATGCGCGAGTTCTTCCGCATCACGTAGATGCCCTCCGCCGGAGGAGGAATCCCGCACCTCACCGCCGCGTCTGGCCTCGCCGGCGTCGAGTCTCCGGTGGATTAGCCCCGGTTGACCGGGGATTTGACCCCCAGGGTCACTGACGTGTGGGCCATGCCCCTGTTTAGTTTAGGTGTTAGCTTAGTTAGCCCTAATTAACCTAGATTAGTGCTAACGTAACACTAACTAACTCTGTTAGTTAGTTGTTACACTGACATGTGGGTCCCAGCCATTAGGTTTGACCTAGGCTGGCGCCTTTGACATGCTGACATCACCACAACGTCATGCTGACGCAGTTAACCTTTTTCTGGATTTATTCTTATATAGGAAATTCCAGAAAATCCTATAAACTTCTAAAAATCATAGAAAATAATCTATAGCTCATAATGAAAAGATTTATATATGAAAAATGATCAGAAAAATCCAATCTATCCATCTGTACTGGTTTCATGCATGTTAGAGCAACCTAACCATGCTGTTTAGATGAAACAAGATAATGCGCTTATATGACTCTATAAAATGGACTCATCTCAATCTGTTCTAGCTTGCATTAGCCCAAAACACATTCATATTGCCATGTCATGATCATGCATCATATTGTGCATTGCATTGATTGTATTTCTTCTCTGTTGCCAGTATTTGTCCCCTCTCGGTAGACGATGTTCCGGCGTTGTGATCGTTGACACTAATGAAGACTCAATGCTATCTTCAAAAGTGCCAGGCAAGCAAAACCCCCTTGTCCATTCCGATACAAACCCACTCTCTCGCTCCTGCTCTCTTTTACTGCATTAGGACAACAACGATTCATCTGTTACTTGCTGCGGTAGTTGAACCCCTTATCCTCTGCATGACCTGTCATTGCCACAGTAAATAGATGAAACCCACTAGCATGAGTAGGATTTGTTTGAGCCCTGATGTGCCTACTCAGTCATGCTTGATTGTCATGCCTGCTACTGCTTAGAGTTGAGTCGAGTCTGATTCATCGGGGATGAGTTGGAATGGTGATGAACATGTCCTACTGTGTGTGAGCTAAGTGTGTGAACACGATTTGGTAAAGGTAGCGGTGAGAGGCCGTAGGAGTACATGGTGGGTTGTCTCATTGCAGCCGTCCTCAGGAACTGAGTTCTGTGTTTGTGATCCATGAAACAGCTACTACCACGCATTGGAATGCTTAGGTGCCCCTCTCGACTTATTAATCAACCTGATCTCTGTCCAGCAGTTGCAACTAGTTTCTGGTGTTTGTAGGTAGTGTTAGTAGTCTACCAAGTGGTACCCGGTACAGGTGGGCTTGGGACAAACTAGGCACCGTGGCATGGTGTACCAAGCGTAGATCCATCCGTCGAGGTGGGCTTGGGAACCCTGCACACATCGTTTGGGGCCGTGAGCGACACCCCGGCCGGATCTCCTTGCGGATGGAACCCGAATAGGCGATAATCCTGGACGAGAGACTTGTGTGGTTAGTCAGGTCGTGGCCGACTCCCTCGCCAGGCTTCCGCTTGAAGGTTGCCGAGGTACACGACGTGTACATGGTGGTAAGTGGCGAGAGCGTGTGTGACGAAGTACACCCCTGCAGGGTTAATATGATCTATTCGAATAGCCGTGTCCGCGGTAAAGGACTTCTGGGTTGCCTATAACAGTTCGTAGACAAGCGAAAGTGGATACTCTAAAATGCGCAAGATAAGCGTGAGTGCTATGGATGGCGTTCTCGTAGGGAGACGGGAGCGGATCCATAGTGGTGTATTGATATGGTGAATATGTGGACTCATGTGCGCCACCTCAAAAGAGTTCCTTGCAGTCGTAGTTCAGGTTAGCCACTGAGTCAAAGCTGGCTTGCTGCAGTTAAACTCCACTACCCCCTTTGTTGATACCGATGCATATGTAGCTAGTTTTGATGTAAGTCTTGCTGGGTACATTTGTACTCACGTTTCCCTATTTTATGTTTTGCAGAGAGACGTCAGTCTCGCTAGTAGTTCCGTGTGGACTTCGACGTTTAGCTTGATACCTCAGCTACGATCTTGTGCCCTCGGCAGCATCTTGTAGATAGTCAGGCTTCTTAGCCCTTTTCATTTGCAGATGTCTGTACTCAGACATGTTAAGCTTCCGCATGTGTTTGACTTGTATGCTCTGAATGTTGGGTCATGAGACCCATGTTTGTAATATCTGGCTCTTCGGAGCCTAATGAATAAATACTCTGAGTCGTAGAGTCTTGTTGTGATGCCATGTTGTATTTGCACATATCGAGCATATTGTGTGTTTGATTGAAATGCTTGGTATGTGTGGGATCCGACAACCTAGTTGTTTATCCTTGGTAGCCTCTCTTATGGGGAAATGTAGTCTTGTGCTTCCATGAGCCATAGTAGTCCGCTACAGCCCGGTTCACCGGAGTCCAGCTAGCCCAGCACTACTGCTCCGGAACACTTGACTGGCCGGCATGTGATTCACTTCGTTGTTGTGTCTGTCCCTTCGGGGAAATGTCACGCGGTGACATCCGGAGTCCTGCCTAGCCTGCTACAACCCGGGTTCCCGGAGTCCTGTTAGCCAAGTGCTACAGCCCGGATTCGCACGCTGCTGACCGACATGCTCGATGTTGATTCATGTATGCCTGTCCCCGTAAGTTAGTGCCACTTTGGGTTCACGACTAGCCATGTCGTCCCGGGTTCTCTGTCATATGGATGCTAGAGACACTATCATATACGTGAGCCAAAAGGCGCAAATGGTCCCGGGCCATGGTAAGGCGACACCCGTGGGAATACCGTGCATGAGGCCGCAAAGTGATATGAGGTGTTACAGGCTAGATCGGTGTGACTTAGAATCGGGGTCCTGACATCGGGCTGATCTCCGCCCCGCTTGGTGTCGAGCTCCGCTGCGAGCACAGCTGCTTGCTTGCGCTTCACGTCCTTGGCCTTGGCCTTCTTCTCCTCTGCACCCGCAGCTGGCAGCTCGAGGAGGGAAAGGCGCCCCTCCTCAGCTCTTGCGCACTTGGTTGCCAGGTTGAACAGCTCCTGAGACGTGCACAACTCCTCGTGGATAGCGAGCTCTTCCTTCATCTTGACGTCACGGACACCGTCAGAGAACACGGAGATGATGGCCTCGTCCGTGACCTTTGGGATCTTGAGGCGAGTGTTGTTGAAGCGCTGGATGTACTTCTGGAGGGTCTCTCCTGGTTGTTGCTTGATGCGGCACAGGTCGCCCGCGGCCGGCGGGCGATCGCGAGTGCCCTAGAAGTTGGCGACGAAGCGGTCGCGCATCTCGTCGCAGGAGGAGATCGAGCCGTACTGCAGGTTCAGGAGCTAGGAGCGGGCACCATCCTTGAGAGGCATGGGGAACCAGTTCGCCATGACTTTCTCGTCGTCGTTGGCCGCTCCGATGCTCAGCTGCTAGAGCTGCAGGAACTCCATGGGGTTGGCGGTGCCGTCGTAGCGAGAGGGCTGATCCGGCTTGAACTTGCCCGGCCAGGCGACGCTACGCAGCTCAGGGGTGAAGGCGCGGCAGCCGGCCGTGGTTGCCGGGGCCCGTCTCAGAGGTGGAGCTTGGTCTTGGTGAGGTCCGCGCACCGCCACCGCAGGCAGCGCGCGGTCTTGATGAGGCGGCGCGGGGAGCGCAGGTGCAGCTTCTCGCGGCCAAGGAATTTCTTGGCAGATTCTCTCTTCACGCGCGGGCACCCGGCATGGCGGATCACGCCGTGGGGCCGCGCGCCTTGGTCACCTGTGGTTGGCGGAGGGTGAGGCAGAGAGAGAGGGACGGCGCCGGGGAGCCCCCTGCGGCGCGGATGAGCTCAGCGAGGCGGTCGAGCCACTCCTCGTATAGGTCGTCGACCGGGCGGTAGAACAGGAGTTCGTTCGCCGCGAGGAGTGCGGCCCGCGCCTCCATGGGAGCGCGGCGTGCATGAGACGAAGAACCGGCCGGGGTCAGCGATGGAGTGGCGGTGCGGCCGTCCTGCCGCACCGATGGGTGCAGCGAGGACGGTTGCTGCTTGTTCCCCGCCGGGTTGGTGGCGGCGTTGGCGGCGGGAGACGGAGAACGACGTGGTGGCCCGCCGACGGGAGCCGTCTGAGCGACGCGGGCGGTGAGGGCAGCCTGGCGCTCAGCTCAAGAGCGGCGAGCGTCTGCCATGGAGACGACGGAGCGGCGGAACGACGGGTCGACGAAAGGGAAGCTACGGCGCACCCTTACCTGGCGCGCCAAATGTCGGATATTGGGTTCCGGAAAAACCCTTAAGGTTTGAACTCTGGGGTGCGCGCGAAGATCTTCCCCTCCTACCGATCCACGCCCTAGCTCACTAAGGTCTCGCGGACGAAGTCGACGCACTCGCAACACAGAAAGACACGAGATTTATACTTGTTCGGGCCACTGTTGTGGTGTAATACCCTACTCCAGTGTGTGTGGTGGTGGATTTTGGGTTGATGATGAACAATACAAGGGGAAGAACAACCTCCTGAGGTTGAGGTGTTCTTGTGCTTGGTGAACTAGCGTGGGTCTCGATTCCTCTGGATCAGATGCCTCTACTGTGGTGGCTAGCTCTACTTATATAGGCCCTGGTCCTCTCCCCAAATATTGAGCGGGAATGGAGCCAACAACGGCGGGCAAATTTGAAAGGGGACAACTAGTACAAGCTATCCTGACAAAAGTGGTCTTCGCTTGCTAAAGGCTCTGGTGATGACGCTGTCTTGGGCTCCACGGTGACCTCCATCTTGTTGTCCTGCTGGTCTTGGTCTCGTTGAACCGATATGGAAACCTTTGCTTGATTCCTCGATACCCCGCTCCTGCGCCTGCCTCCTTAGCACCAAAGACGAAACAAGGACGCTGCGCGCGCTGGCGCTCACCTGGCGCCCGCTTGGTGTCGATCGTCATGGCTCACGTCACGAGAGCCTCGCAAGGTTTGCCCCTCCTTTATATCTCCGCTGCTCGTGAGCCTGCCTGGCTAGGCCACTCCTGGGAAGGTCTTGCGTTGTCCGCCTAGCGAGGCTTGGCCCCTCGCGAGGGTCTTGGATGCCTTGTGGACGAAGATGGGCCGTACGTCCCGCTAGCTTAGCCACGCCGTGGGCCGCAGGCAGGCAAGTCTGGGGACCCCCGTTCCCAGAACGCCGACAGAGGGATAGCCTTTTGTCCTAGGTGGCTTATAAACCAGCTTAAAGCTACGATACGACCCGCCAAACGTTGGACGTCATTAATGCACGCCGGCTTAGCCAATGAAGTGATAGCCTTGATTTTCTCCGGGTTAGCTTCAATACCTCTCTCAGAGACCAAAAAACCCAAGATCTTGCCTGCAGGCACACCAAAAACACATTTGGGAGGGTTAAGCATCATCATGTAGACCCAGAGGTTATCAAAGGTCTCCTTCCAATCATCTTGCAAGGTCTCCTTCTCTCTGGACTTCACAACAATATCATCCACATAAGCATGAACATTGCGTCCTACCTGGTTGTGAAGACAATTCTGAACACAACACTGATAAGTCGCCTGGGCACTCTTGAGCCCAAAAGGCATAGACACATAGTAGAAAGCTCCAAAGGGCATGATAAAAGATGTTTTCTCCTGATCATTAACCGCCATCTTGATTTGATGATAACCACAATAGGCATCCAAGAAGCTCAACCGCTCACGACCTGCCGTAGCATCAATGATCTGATCAATGCCGGGAAGAGCAAAAGGATCAGCCATACAAGCCTTATTAAGGTCCGTGTAATACACACACATACGCCAAGTGTCATTTTTTTAAGTACTAGCACCGGGTTAGCCAACCACTTAGGACGAAAAACTTCAACAATGAACCCGGCTGCTAAGAGCCAGGCCACCTCTTCTCCAATGGCCTTGCATCTCTCCTCATTAAAATGACGAAGGAATTGCTTGGCCGGCTTAAACTTAGGATCAATATTAAGAGTGTGCTCAGCGAGTTCTCTCGGTACACCCGGCATGTCTGAAGGCTTCCATTCAAAGATGTCCCGATTCTCATGGATGAACTCGATGAGCGTGCTTTCCTATTTCGTATCCATATTGGCACTGATAGTGAACTGCTGAGATGAGTCACCAGGGACAAAGTGAACCTGCTTGGTATCATCCGCCGATTTAAACTTCAACAAATGATCATACTCCGTGCTTGGCTTCTTCAACGGAGTCATATCAGCGGGGTCAACTTTGTCTTTATAAAACTTAAGTTCCTTTGTGGCACATTCTGACTCGGTATAAGCAGCATCACCTGTCGGATTTCGGATTTCGGATTTCGGATTTCGGATTCCCCTTACAACCCGGCATCTTAAGCTGCAAATACACATAACAAGGCCGCGCCATAAACTTGGCGTAAGCCGGCCGTCCGAACAGAGCATGATAGGGGCTTTTGATCTTAGCCACTTCAAAGTTCAATGTCTCAGCCCTGTAGTCATGTTCATTACCAAAAGCCACTTCCAAGGCTATTTTACCCACTGGATAAGCCGACTTACCAGGCACCACTCCATGAAAGACTGTAGAGGACGGCTTAAGATCTTTGTCAGTCAAATTCATCCGGCAAAAAGTATCATAATAACGGATATTGATACTGCTGCCTCCATCCATAAGCACCTTAGTGAACTTGTATCCTCCAACCTGAGGACCTACCACCAAAGCTAGCTGGCCCGGATTGTCAATCTGGGGCGGGCGATTCTCATGGCTCCATACAATTGGCTGCTCTGACCATCGTAAATATCGAGGGACCACCGGCTCAACCGCGCTCACCGCTCTTTTATGAACCTTCTAATCTCGCTTGCACAGGCTTGTGGTGAAAACATGGTATTGGCCACTATTAAGCTGCTTTGGATTGCTCTAATACCCTGACTGCTGCTGCTGGTTACCTTGATTGGGTTGCTGGTTGTAACCACCCTGGTTACCTTGCCCTTGAAATCCGAAGTTTGAGCCGCCACCTCCAAAGCCGGGCCTGTGTGAGTCGGATCCTGACCCACCGTGCGGGCCATTATTTCCATTGTGGTCCTGGTGAAAGTCGGAGTTCTTATACTATTTCATGATATAACAATCTTTCCACATGTGAGTCGATGGTCCATCTGGCAAACTTTGCTTTAGGGAAGGCTGGTTCAATATCGCCTCAAGGTTAAGCTTTGGTCCTCTGAACCGAGGTTGTGGCTTTCCCTTACAACGTCGATCGTTACTCTCCACATTGGTATTAGCCGAAAATCTAACCCGTCGTTAGGCTGCTTGCACTTACCATTACCACCCTGGTTATGACCTGTCATGTTTGACTGCTGCCATTTTCCATTGCCATTCTTCTTCCCCTTATTGGACCTCTCCTCATCAGACCCAGGATCCTTAGTATTGTCAGAATCGACGTATTTGATGAGAGCCCCCATGAGCTCTCCCATGTCGCTGCAGTGACGTTTAAGCCGCCCTAACTTTTGCTTGAGAGGGGTGAAACGACAATTTTTCTCCAGAATCAGAATAGCAGAGCCGGCGTTGATACTATCGGATGAGTGGATAATAGCGGAAACCCATCGGACTCAGTGGTGGCCGACTCATCCTCGCGCTGGACACAAGTGTCTAGGTCGATGATCGACAGAGGCTGTTTGCGCGTGTCTTTGAAATTCTGAATAAAACACGCTTTCAACTCCGCCCATGAATTGATAGAATTAGGGGGTAATCCCTTCGACCAGGTTCGAGCCGGCCCATCCAACATCATGGTGAAATACTTGGCGCACATAGCGCCATTGACATCTAACATCCCCATAGCCAACTCGTAGCTCTCAATCCAAGCCTCAGGAGGTTGATTAGCTGTATAATTGGCCACCTTTCAAGGCCCCTTGAAGTCTTTAGGCAACCGCTCGTTGCAAAGACCAGGTGCTAGACATGGCACCCCCACTGTCCTAGAAGTCATCCCGGCTTCTACAGACGCTGTAGGGTTAAGCTGGAGCTGTTGATGAGCCGCTAACTGAGCCGCCAGCTCTGCCTCTTGACGTGCCTCGGCCTGGTCCAATAGGGCCTGAACATTGTTATCATCACGCGGCGGGTTATGCCCATGGGGCGGGTAACGGCACCGCTCGCTGCTGGAAACTGCCGGCGATTCAATGCGCCGGCAATAACTTTGACTCTAGCGAGGAATTGAATGAATTCGCTCACGGCTGTATGAATAAGCCACCTGCTGAGCTACCTCCGTCTGAAGAAGCTCCACTGCCTTTTGGGCCTCGATCGCCGCGGGAGACTCACCTTCTACACGAAGAGCTGCTAGCCGCCAAGCCACAGCAATCATGTTATCCAGCGGGTTGGAATAGTGACCCGGCTTTGTTGACACCTGCTGAGGCGGGTTTAAATTCAAACGAGGCGGGTCTGTTACATGCGGTTGAGCCGCTGCCCTGGCCACGGGTGCCTCGGAAGCCCGGGTTACGTCGGTCGGGTTGCTCGTTCCTGCCCCAGGCGTATTGAAAAGATTCCTTGCCTCAAACTCCGGGGGTAGATGCCTCTTATGCCTTCTTCGCATAATGGCGTTTGAGGCATTCTGGTCAAGATTTAACTGGAAGTGTCTGCTTGAATCCGTTGTGACTCGGCTTCTAACGCAGCTTGCTCCATTGCCATCCAGGCATTCTCAGCATTAAGCTCCTCTCGGGCCTGAGCTACCTCGTCCCGTAGTTTCGCAACTTCCACTTTGTGTTGTGCTTGAGTCACCGGAGTCACCTCTACGGCTAAAAGATTTGCCAGAGCATCCAAGAGTTCAGATAAGACCTGAGCCGGTGAACGTGCAGAAGCATTGAATGAGCGCATCGACCTACTCGCCACCGATTTGCGACAATCCGGGCAACCTACAAGAGACTACCTCGACCACAAGCTTTCCAACCAAATGGAGGACATTCGTGCCTTGCTGGTCAACCGTTCTTCTACCTCATCGACATCTTCAAGCCAGCGCCATTCGAGCCGACATTCCTCGCAAATATCTTCGGAAGAAAGGCATCAAGATCATGAAGCTCATCAAGCTCCTCAAAATCCATTTCATGGCAATGGTTTACAAGAACGCCTCCGTGAACGTGAACGCCTACGCTGACAAGCTAATGAACCTCCGGTCCAAGAGCAAGCTCCAACACGCCAAGATCAACAAGAACATCAAGATGGCGATGCCCTTCGACAAGAGCAACACCATCGTGAAGAAAAAGCCCTTGAAGCCCACGTTCTCTACGTGAATCAACGCAAGCCATCAATGAGCGCAACCGCCATGTACGTCTTCAAGAAGAGGCCCTTCGATCCGAGCGACAAGAAGAAGCCGCATGCCTTGAGGAGCTCCAAGAAATGAGAAATCGTGCAAGAATTCCACAACCTCAACGACAAGCTAATCAAGTTGAACAAGAGGAGCAAGTTCTTCAAGACACTCCACCACGGCAAGAGCGTAAACACCATCGCCAACAACACATTGAAGAGCAACGCTACGGCAAGCTCAAGTTCACCTCTCCAAGAAATTGCATCTCCTCAAGCAAGGCACCAAGTCCGTTGAAGAGCACTACAAGGAAATGGAGATTGGCATGATTCGAGCAAATGTCATGGAAGATGTGGAGCAAACCATGTCACGATTCTTGAATGGACTCAACCATCCTATCAAGATATTGCGGATTTCCAACCATACACGAACCTCTTCGAGCTAGTGCACCAAGCTACAAAGGCGGAGCAACAAGTGCAAGATGATTATAAGTATGCCAAGTACTCTTCCAAGACATATGGCTCATACAATCAAGCTTCAACTACTACACCACCTTCTACCTCAACCAAAACTTCTACAAGCAATGGCGACAAGTCAAGTTACAAGAAAACTTCGACATGTTCAAGTCGTCCTCCTACTACAAGAAACTTCAAGCCGAGAGCTTCATCATCAACAACTCCACCGGTTGAGACCGTCAAGACGAGTTCCATTGAATGATTCACATATCAAGGCCTAGGCACACGACATTTGAGTGCAACACTTGGCACACCATGATCGCTAATGACGACGGCACCTATGACCTGATGAGTGAGCAAGAGATGGAAGCCCTTGTACATGTGACCATGCACGGCGCGTGAATGAAGATGAAGATGACCAAGTCTTTTGTGATAATGATCCGAGCCCCGCTCTTGTTGTCTCCAAGGTCTTGGTGCTTCAACATCAACAAGAAGAAGACCAACGTTGCCACATCTTCCACACCAAAGCGGCCATTAACAGATGTTCCATGAAGGTCATCATCGACGGAGGAAGTTTCCACAATTTGGCAAGTGAAGAGCTATGTTGCAGGATACAAATGATCAAGATGAAGCATCCTCGCCCCTACAAGGTCCAATGGCTTAGCGACTCCGGCACCATTCAAGTGGAGCACACCGTTCAAGTCTCCTTCAAGATTGGAGCATATGAAGGAACCTTGGAGTGTGATGCGGTTCCTATGTCCGTTTCCCATCTCCTACTCGGACGACCTTGGCCATTCGACAGCGGCATCATGCACATTGGGCGAACCATTCACTATAGATTCAAGATGAAGGGCAAGGAGTACATGCTACGACCTATGTTACCAAGTCAAGTGATCGCTGACAAGCAAATAACCACCCATCATGGAGAGAATAGTGAGCGAGCGAGCCACCAAAAAGAGAGTGAGCGCCACAAACCAAAAATGAGTGCCTCCACGATGAGCGACAAGAAAAACTTAATTAGTGCTTTTAGCCACCAAAAGAGAGATGAGAGAAGTGTGTGAGAACCCATCAAGTGTCACCCACTATGTCCTTTTGTGCAAGGACGAAGGAACAAAAACTAACACCTCTCACCATCTACCTTTAGTGTTGTCTAATCTCTTGCAGGAATTCAAGGATGTTTTCCCCAATGAGCTACCTCCGGGAGTACCTCCACTTCGAGGCATCGAACACCGGATCGACCTCATCCCCGGTGCACCATTACCCAACAATGCACCCTACTGCGTCAACCCCGAAGAAACCAAGGAAATACAAAGGCAAGTACAACAACTCATTGAGAATGGGCATGTACGTGAAAGCTTAAGTCCTTGTGCCGTTCAGGTAATTCTTGTGCCTAAGAAAGATGGTAGTTTTCGCATGTGTTCCGATTGTCGTCCCATTAATGATGTCACCGTTCGTTATCGTTACCCCATTCCACGCCTTGATGATATGTTAAATCAATTAAGTGGAGCCACCATTTTGTCTAAAATTGATCTTAAAAGTGGCTATTAGCAAATACGCAACCAAGACGGTGACAAATGGAAAACTGCTTTCAAAACAAATTTTGGCTTATATGAATGGCTAGTTATGCCTACGGGTTTATCCGAAGCACCTTCATGCGTGTCATGCATTATGTTCTTCGCCCCTACATTGGCGTATTTGCTCTGGTCTACTTTGATGATATTCTTTTTTTAGCACGTCTCTAGAAGATCATGTAACTCACCATAGAACCATTTTGCAAACTCTTAGAAAAGAGCAACTCTATGCTAATATGGAGAAATGCACTTTTGGTGTTGTTTTCTTGGGCTTTGTTGTGTCATCTATGGGTGTTCTGTCGGATTCAGGGCTCCACGGACCCAAGAAGATTCGAACTTTGGGGCGTATGCGAAGATCTAAACCTCTCCAGCTTTGAGCTCGTCGCCCCACAGCCTAGCCAGATTCGTCTGAACTGGGAAGAAGATGAACACGACCATTTACCCAGGTTCGGGCCACCTTGCGGTGTAAAACCCTACTCCTACTTTGTGGTGGATTTGCCTCATGATGGGTTGAGGATGAACAAGTACAATGGATGAACGGCCTTGCGAGGGCTATGGTGGTGAGGGTGGAATTGATCCCCATCCCTACTACGGTGGTGGCTAACCTATATTTATAGTGGCCTTGGTCCTTTTCCCTCAAAACTTAGGCGGGAAGGGATCCCACAATGGCCAATTTGAAAGGGGACAAGTAGTACATCTAATCCTGACAAAAGGTGGTCTTTGCGTGCAAAGCTTTTGGTCATGACACAGTGGTGGGCTTGGTGATGACATATGTCCTTCCGAGCCCGTGGTTTTGTTCTTGTAGCACCAGAATGGAAACCTTTGGGAGATTCCTTGGGAACCCACGCCTGTCATTGCCTGCTTAACACCAAAGAGGAAACTGCTTCCTCCGCGCACGCTGGTGCCCGCCTGGCCTTGGTCATCAGGGCTCACGTTATCGCAGCCTCATGAAGCTAGGTACCTACATAGAAATCTCCGCTCCTCAGGAAGCCGCCTGGGGAGGCCGCTCCCTCGGGAGGTCTTGGTGTTGTCCGCCTCGTGAGGCTAATGCAGTCTTGCAGATGGGCCATACTAGGCCATCAAGGGAGCCATGCCATGGGCCGCAGGCAGGCAAGTTTGGGTACCCCGGTTCCCAGAAATCCGACATGTTCATGTAGATGAAGCTGAAATTGATGCTATTAAAACTTGGCCACAACCAACCAACTTGCAACTGTCCGGTTCGGGGTTCCGCAGACCCTTGAGAGGTTCTAACTCTGAAGAACTCTCTCTCCCCAGTCTGCCCGCTAAACGATCCCACGACCTAGCACGATGAACCTAAAGAACAAGAGACATGGGGGTTTATCCTGGTTCGGGCCACCTTGCTGTGTAATACCGTACTCCAGCTTAGTGGTAGATTGCCTCGAGGGGCTGAGGATGAACTAGTACAGTGGTTGAACTGCGTCAGGAGGTGAGGTGTTCTTGGGCTCTATGAACTGGTGAGGTGATCAGGGTGGAATGGCCCCGATGCGAGATGCCTTGCTACGGTGGTGGCTAAGTCCTATTTATAGTGGACTTGGTCCTCTTCCCAAATGTAGGTGGGAAGGGATCCCACAACGGGCAAATTTGAAAGGAGACAACTAGTACAAGCTATCCTGACAAAAGTAGTCTTCACCTGCCAAAGGCTCTAGTGGTGCTGTAGTAGTGGGCTCCGCGATGACCTCCGTCCTGTCGTCCTGGCGGTCTCGGTCTCGTTGCACCGATATGGAAACCTTTCCTTGATGCCTCGGGACCCCGCGCCTGTGCTTGCCTCCTTAGCACCAAAGAGGAAACTGGTACACTGCGCCCGCTGCCGCTCGCCTGGCCTTGGTCGTCATCTGAACCCCGCGAGGTGCCCCTGCATAGATATCTCCGCTCCTCGGGAGCCAGCATAGTGAGGCCGCCCCCAGGGAGGTCTTGTTGTCGCCCGCCTCGCGAGGCTTGGCCCCATGCGAGGGTCTTGAGTTGTTGCTACTGAAGCTGGGCCGTACCAGGCCATTGATGGAGCCACGCCACGGGCTGCAGGCAGGCAAGTCTGGGCACCCCCGTTCCCAGGACACCGACAGTAGCCCCCGGGCCCAAGGCGTGCTCGAACATGGCTTCGAGGCGAAGCCAAAAGGCAAGTGCGGAGCACCACGGGCCCCAACCGCCTGCGGCCTCGGGTGATGCATGGCTATTGATAGGACGTGGACACCTCCGCTTCCCCATGCTGCCTCGGCAACCGTTCGACTTGACGAGACTCTGCTGCATGCAGAAGAAAATCATCATTACGTGCGATCGTGGAGGCCGGCGGTTGGCCTCCTTCTGGCTATAAATGAGGGGAGGAGCACAGCCCCCTTGCTCATCTCTGTCCTCTCGCCGCCTGCTCCTTCTTCTTTCCCCTCGCCTCGCCGTCTTGCCACAGCCCCCATGGCGCCAACAAAGATGTTCTCGGCCGCGGAGAAGGGGAAGGCTTGTTAGGAGGGGCCCGGCTCACCGCAGCCCAAGAGGGGGCGGGGCCGCCCCCGCAAGCACGCCGTGACTCCTGTTGTGGCTCCTCGTGGGCGCGGGCGTACTCCTCCGGGGGCCGGCGTCGTCCTCGGCGGCCGCAGTAGTGTCTCCTCTTGCATTTAGGGTCGCTCGAGGTGGGGCAGCCCTTGCACCGAGGGGAGGCGCACCGTGGTCGCCCGGCCTCCTCGTCCGCGCTTCCATTCGGCGGAGGTGCTCCCGGAGTTCGTCGTGTGGTCAGAGAGGCCGGCTGGCACCTGGCTCCAGGTCCCGCGTTCCTTTGCCGGTGAGCTGCTGGCCGCGGGTCTCAACGGCTTCAGGTTGCAAGCCGATGGCTGCTGCAGCAAGGCCTCATGGGCCGCTGTCGAGGTTTCCGCCATGGGCAATGTGGTCCTGGCCAGCGGCTGGTAGGCGTTCTCCCATGCGCGCGGCCTGAGCAGGAGGTGCACCCTCCACTTCAAGTATGACGGCGTCGCGACCCTCTACGTGAGGGTGTTTGGGGAAGATGGTCGCCGCGCAGGGTGCTGCCCCGAGGACAGCAGTGGCGGCGACGAGCTTGGCCTTGACGATGGTCGCGACGATGCTGAGGGCGAGCTTGCTCTTGGTGACGGCCATGTCTCGTCCAGCGGCGGTGGCTCCTCCTCCAGCAAGAGCACCAGCAGTGGCATCTATGACTAGCCGCCATGTCGCTGGGCTCGCTTCGAAGACGGTGGCGGGTCGTCCCGTTTCCATGCTCCGGTGAAGCGTGAAGAAGGCCCGGGCTGAGTCCGGGAGGCCCATGGAGCTAGGCCTCGTGTTGCTGCAGTCACGCGGGCCGCATCTGCTTAACCTTTCCTTTCTTCCTGCATTTGAAAAAGTAGGCGGCCCCGTAGGGGCATGTAATGAACCATGGTACTTATGCCACTATGCTATGTTTATTGTTATCGTGTTATGCCATGGTGTTCGTGCTCCGCGTAGACACAGGGGGGTAAGTTAGCTCGATGCGCTCGGGGTGGCTTCTCGCCTCGCGAGGGCGCGCCCCTTTGGCATCTAGTGAGGCTTCCTTGCGGCCGATTCTAACGCCGCTGGCGTCCTAAGGCGTCATAAAGCTGCAAGTTATGTTAGAAAATCTGTTGGGCACCTTGTTCTTCCTTGCGCGAGCTCTCGGGCATGGGCCAATCATGGCTTAGTGCACCGTGTCGCGGTACCCGAGGGGCACGGACCTAAGAGGGTGCGCAAATCCTGAGCTCATCCGAGGGCGCCTCGCGAAGATCAAGGAAGCCGAAGCTCTGGGGCGACAGGGCTTTGACGAGGTGTGTTCGCAACGTGAGCTAGCCTGGTGCACGCACACACCTACCTAGCCCCCACGCGAGGCGCACGAGGGTCACCGACGGGCAACTGTCATTCTCCCTGCCACCAGGCGAAGCAGCAAGCGAAGTAAAGGGAGAAAACCCAACTAAGCTATCAAGAAAGGGCCAAAGCTCCAAATTCCATTAAAAAGTTGCAAACCAGCTCCAGAAAGCAAATGAACAGCCGCGTCCGGCACCAAGTCTAGTCTTCTCACCAGCGCGGAGCTAAGTGCTGGCACTAGGACGTGGGAGGGAGCCCCCGAGGCCGGAGGGCGGCACTCTGGAGACTCCGGGGCATGTACAACCCCACTCATTATTACGTGAGAGTGTCACGAGCGGAGACCTTCACAGGCTCTGGGCCTTGCTTCATGGGTAGAACTTCCGCAGGTGCTGGATGTTCCAGGCATTCTGGATGGGGATCCTGTCCTGCGTCTCCAGGCACGCGGCGCTAGGCCTGGAGACGCGGGCGACCCTAAACGGGCCCTCCCGCATGGGTATAAGCTTATGCAGCCCTTCCCTGGAGAGCACCCGCCTTAGGACAAGATCACCCACCTCGAGCATCCTGGAGCGGATGTTGTGGCCATGGTACCGCCGCAGCGCCTGCTGGTACCTTGCCGCTAGGAGCGAGGCTTGACGGCGACGTTCCTTCCCCAGCACGAGGTCCATCCCCCACGTGGCATCCTGACGTGCCTCGTCAAACGCCAAGACCCGCGAGGAGCGATGCCTGACCTCATGTGGGAGAACCGCTTCAGCTCTGCAGACGAGGAAGAATGGAATTTCGCCGGTCGACTTGGTCGTGGTGGGGCGGATGGACCACAGCACGGATTGGAGCTCGTCTAGTCAGCCCCTGCCACAGGCTTCGAGCTTCTTCTTGAAAGTCCCTTCTTCGAGGCCCCTCAGGACCTCTGCGTTTGCGTGCTCGGCTTGTCCATTGCTCCTGGGGTGTGCCACTGAGGCGTAGCATATCTGCGTTCCAAGATTAGCACAATATGTTTTGAAAAGGTTGCTGGTGAACTGCGATCCGTTGTCGGTGATGATGTGATTAGGGACTCCGAGTCGGCTCACGAGGCCCGTGATGAACTTGACCGCCGGGCCAGCCAGGATGGTACGGACTGGCTCCACCTCCGCCAGCTTTGTGAATTTGTCGATGGCGACGTAGAGGTAGCGGTAGCCCTCGGGCGCTCGAGGCAACGGTCCCAAGATGTCCAGCCCCCAGACCGCGAATGGCCAAGAGTGTGAGATAGTCTGGAGGCCCTGATCGGGTTGGTGGATTTGCTTGGCATGGAACTGGCAGGATTCACATGATCTCACCAGCTCGGTTGCGTCGCTGAGTGCCGTGGGCCAGTAGAATCCGCTGCGGAACGCCTTGCCCACCGAGGTGCGCGATGACGAGTGATGTCTGCAATCCCCTCCATTTATGTCGGCTAACAGCTTGCACCCCTGCTCCTTGGAGATGCATCGCAAGGAAACATTGTTTGCTCATTTTCGGTATAACTCACCGTCCCGAATGCAGTAGGCTGTGGCCTGCCAAGCCACGCGCTCCGCGTCTTCCTCCTTCTCCAGCAGGGCTCCCTGCATCAGGTACGCCTTGAATTCTTCGGACCAGCACCCCTCCTGAGGCTCGAGCGCAAGGAGCAGACGAGCTCCTGAGGTCGGGCCGCAGGCGGGGGCTCCCGAGGTTAGCGGCGGGGGAAGCTCCTCTTGAGGCGGCGCCGGCTCTGCAGCCGGAGGGGCTGTTGGAGGCTTGAAGAGCCGCTTCTCGAAGACGCCGGGCTCCTGGGGCAGGAGCCTGGACGCCTTCTTGGCGATGTCGTTGGCTTCCTTGTTCATGCCGTGGGGCACATGCTGCAGCTCAGAGCCCAAGAATTGCTTCTCCATTTTGCGTACCGCCATGAGGTATGCCTCCATATGCTCGTCCTTCGGCTCATATACTTTGTTGGAGAAGTTGACGAGGAGCTAGGAGTCTCCACTGATGGTGAGGCGCTTCATTCCCAAGGCCGCCGCAGCCTTGAGACTGGCGATCAAACCTTCGTACTCTGCGATGTTGTTGGAGACCTTCTCGCCCCGCTGGAAGCAGAGCAGCGCGGCATAGTAGAGCTTGTCCTGGGTGGGCGAGATGAGCACGGCTCCAGCCCCCGTACCCTGACGTGCGAAGGCACCATCAAAATGCATGACCCGGCCATCTGGTGCTTCGCTCCCAGGCGAGAGGGATGGGCCCTCGCCTGCCTCGGGCCCTGGAGCGTCAGTCCATTCCGCCATGAAGTCGGCAAGCGCGGCACCCTTGATGACCCAGGTGGTGCTGAACTCCAGCTGGAATGCCTGTAATTCAATGTTCCACTCGGTGACCGTTCCCGCAACATTGGGGCTCCGGAGCACCCTCTCCAGCGGGTAAGCTGAGACGATCTTAATGGGGTGGCCTTGGAAGTAGTGGTGCAGCTTGCGCGAGGCAACGAGAAGCGCGAGCAGAAGCTTTTGCGGCATGGGGTAGCGCGCCCGCGCGTCATGCAGTACCGTGCTGACGAAGTAACCGGGTGCTCGACGAGGGCGGGAGTGTTGGTGGAGTCTGAGGCCTCCTGGGACTGGGGCACCTCGTGAGGCTAGGGGACCTCAGGAGCTCGGCCGCCTGTTTGGGCAGCCACAGCCTTAGGGGCGCCCCTAGTGGAGCCTGGTCGTCCGCTGGTGTTGCAGTGTCTTCAGGGGCGCCGTCTTGGTGTTGCGTCACCTCGATTGGCTGCGTGGTGATGCGTGGGCGTGCAGAGCATCAGGAGCGCGCCCGAGCCTGCGGTGGTCGCCAGATGGTCCCCCGAGTCGAAGGTGAGGTCGGCCTTGAGTGCCGCCCATCCCGGGGGAGCCCCCTACTGCACACGGGCGGCGCCCATTTGGCAGAAGAACTGCTTGACGTGGCAATCCGTGGGCGGCGCTTGCTAACCACCAAGGATGGCTGCAATAGCTAGGGGCACCGGTGCTGTGAAACGCGCGACGAAGAGGTCACGCAGCTCCTCCCAGGAGGCCATGGAAGATCCTGGCAGGTTGAGCAGCTAGGCGCATGGCACGTCGACGAGGACCATGGGAAACCAGTTGGCCATGACCTTGTCGTTGCCTCCGGCTACCCAAATGGCCTCCTCGTACACCTGGAGGAAGGCTACTGGATCCGCCGCACCAACATAGCAAGGTGGCATCTCTGGCTTGAACTTGTGCGGCCACCCCACCTGCCGCAAGGCGGGGGCCAAGGCCCCGAGCCCCACAGCACATCCATGCGCGCCCGCCTGCCTGGTGGGAGGAGCGGTGCTCACCATGTGAGCTGAACAGGGAGGTGAAGCAGGCGGAGAAGTGAGGCGGACGGAGAGGTGGAGCTTCGACGCACCCCTACCTGGCGTGCCAAATGTCGGATTCGGGGTTCCACAGACCCTTGAGAGGTTCGAACTCTGGGCGCGCTTGCAGAACCCTCTCTCCCCAGTCTGCCCGCTAAACGATCCCATGGACTAGCTCGATGAACCCAAAGAACAAGAGACACGGGGGTTTATCCTGGTTCGGGTCACCTTGCAGTGTAATACCCTACTCCAGCTTTGTGGTGGAGTTCCTCGAGGTGCTGAGGATGAACTAGTACAGTGGTTGAACTTCCTCGGGAGGTGAGGTGTTCTTGGGATTTATGAGTTGGTGAGGTGATCAGGGTAGAATGGCCCCGATGCGAGATGCCTTGCTACGGTGGTGGCTAAGTCCTATTTATATTGTCCTTGGTCCTCTTCCCAAATGTAGGCGGGAAGGGTTCCCACAACGGCCAAATTTGAAGGGAGACAACTAGTACAAGCTATCCTGACAAAAGTAGCCTTCACCTGCCAAAGGCTCTGGTGGTTACACTGCAGTGGGCTCCACGATGAACTCCGTCCTGGCGGTCTAGGTCTTGTTGCACCGATATGGAAACCTTTCCTTGATGCCTCGGGACCCCGCGACTACGCTTGCCTCCTAAGCACCAAAGAGGAAACTGGTACACTGCGCCCGCTGGCACCCGCCTGGCCTTGGTCGTCATGGCTCACGTCATGTGAACCTCGCGAGGTGCGCCCTGCATAGATATCTCCGCTCCTCGGGAGCCAGCCTGGTGAGGCGGCCCCCAAGGAGGTCTTGGTGTCGCACGCCTCGTGAGGCTTGGCCCCTCGCGAGGATCTTGAGTTGTTGCTGCTGAAGCTGGGCCATACCGGGCCGTTGACGGAGCCACGCAATGGGCCGCAGGCAGGCAAGTATGGGCACCCCCGTTCCCAGGACGCTGACAACAACAAGTGCGTAGTTTTCTTGCCTTAGCTGGTTTCTGTCATAGATTCGTTAAGGACTTTAGCACTATTGCATCACCTTTGCATGCCTTGAGGAAAAAGAATGCACCATTTGTTTGGGGACCATCCCAAGATACTACATTTCATGAGCTTAAGAATTTGCTTACTCATGCTCCTTTGCTTGCATTACCCAACTCTGATAAAACTTTTGAGGTACATTGTGACGCTTGTGGTAATGGCATAGGAGGTGTGTTAATGCAAGCGAAGCGCACAATTGCTTACTTTAGTGAAAAAAAATCCGGAGCGCAACTTAATTATCCCATCCATGACAAATAATTATATTCTTTAGTGAGTGTCTTGCATGTGTGGAAACATTATCTTCGCCCTCGTGAATTTCTCGTCCATACGCATCATGAAACACGTAAATATCTTATGGGTCAAACGAAATTGAACAAGCGACATGCCAAGTGGAGTGAGTGCATTGAGTCTTTTCCTTATGTTATCAAGTACATCAAAGGTAAGGAAAATGTTGTGGCGGATGCTCTTTCCCGTAAATGCATGGTTGTAACTCAACTTGAATTGAATATCATTGGCTTTGAGCACATAAAAGACTTGTATGCGCATGATCCTACTTTTGCTACTCCTTATGCCAAATGCTTGACGCATACATCTTGCGAACGATATTACATCAAGGATGATTATCTAATGATAGCTAACAAACTTTGTATATCCGAGTCTTCTCTTCGTTTGTTACTTTTGCAAGAGGCTCATGGAGGAGGACCTATGTGACACTTTGGACGCGACAAGACATTTGCTATGCTCTCTAAGTACTACTTTTGGCCCAAGATGTTCCATGATGTTGCACGCTGTTGGGAATCGTAGCATAATTTAAAATTTTCCTACGCTCACCAAGATGCATCTATGGAGTCTACTAGCAATGAGGGGAAAGGAAGTGCATCTACATACCCTTGTAGATCGCGAGCGGAAGCGTTCCAATGAACGTGGATGACGGAGTCGTACTCGCCGTGATCCAAATCACCGATGACCAAGTACCGAACGGACGGCACCTCCGCGTTCAACACACGTACGGTGCAGCGACGTCTCCTCCTTGATCCAGCAAGGGGGAAGGAGAGGTTGATGGAGATCCAGCAGCACGACGGCGTGGTGGTGGATGTAGCGGGTCTCCGGCAGGGCTTCGCCGAGCTTCTCCGAGAGAGAGAGAGGTGTTGCAGGGGAGGAGGGAGGCGCCCAAGGCTGTAGTTTGCTGCCCTCCCTCCCCCCCCACTATTTATAGGACCCCTGGGGGGGGGCGCCAGCCCTTGGGAGATCAGATCTCCAAGGGGGGCGGCGGCCAAGTGGGGGGAAGGGGTGCCTTGCCCCCCAAGGCAAGGGGGAAGCTCCCCCCTAGGGTTCCCAATCCTAGGCGCATGGGGGGAGGCCCAAGGGGGGCGCCCCAGCCCACTAAGGGCTGGTTCCCTTCCACTTTCAGCCCACGAGGGCCTCCGGGATAGGTGGCCCCACCCGGTGGACCCCCGGGACCCTTCCGGTGGTCCCGGTACAATACCGGTAACCCCCGAAACTTTCCCGGTGGCCGAAACTTGACTTCCTATATATAATTCTTCACCTCCGGACCATTCCGGAACCTCTCATGATGTCCGGGATCTCATCCGGGACTCCGAACAACCTTCGGGTTTCCGCATACATATATCTCTACAACCCTAGCGTCACCGGACCTTAAGTGTGTAGACCCTACGGGTTCGGGAGACATGCAGACATGACCGAGACGCCTCTCCGGTCAATAACCAACAGCGGTATCTGGATACCCATGTTGGCTCCCACATGTTCCACGATGATCTCATCTTATGAACCACGATGTCGAGGATTCAGTCAATCCCATATGCAATTCCCTTTGTCAATCGATATGTTACTTGCCCGAGATTCGATCGTCGGTATCCCAATACCTTGTTCAATCTCGTTACCGGCAAGTCTCTTTACTCGTACCGCAATGCATGATCCCGTGACTAACGCCTTAGTCACATTGAGCTCATTATGATGATGCATTACCGAGTGGGCCCAGAGATACCTCTCCGTCACACGGAGTGACAAATCCCAGTCTCGATCCGTGCCAACCCAACAGACACTTTCGGAGATACCCGTAGTGCACCTTTATAGTCACCCAGTTACGTTGTGACGTTTGGCACACCCAAAGCACTCCTACGGTATCCGGGAGTTGCACGATCTCATGGTCTAAGGAAAAGATACTTGACATTGGAAAAGCTCTAGCAAACGAAACTACACGATCTTTTATGCTATGCTTAGGATTGGGTCTTGTCCATCACATCATTCTCCTAATGATGTGATCCCGTTATCAATGACATCCAATGTCCATAGTCAGGAAACCATGACTATCAGTTGATCAACGAGCTAGTCAACTAGAGGCTTACTAGGGACATGTTGTGGTCTATGTATTCACACATGTATTACGATTTCCGGTCAATACAATTATAGCATGAATAATAGACAATTATCATGAACAAAGAAATATAATAATAACTATTTATTATTGCCTCTAGGGCATATTTCCAACAGTCTCCCACTTGCACTAGAGTCAATAATCTAGTTCACATCACCATGTGATGAACACTCACTGGTCACATCACCATGTGACCAACATCTAAAGAGTTTACTAGAGTCAACAATCTAGTTCACATCACTATGTGATTATCACTCAATGTGTTCTGGTATGGTCATGTTATGCTTGTGAGAGAGGTTATTAGTCAACGGGTCTGAACCTTTCAGAACCGTGTGCTTTACGAATATCTATGTCATCTTGTGGATGCTACCACGCGCTATTTGGAGCCATTTCAAATAATTGCTCTACTATACGAATCCGGTTTACTACTCAGAGTCATCCGGATTAGTGTCAAAGTTCGCATCGACGTAACCCTTTACGACGAACTCCTTTCCACCTCCATAATCGAGAAAATTCCTTAATCCACTAGGTACTAAGGATAAGTTCGACCACTATCATGAGATCCTTTCCCGGATCACCATTGTACCCTCTTGACCAACTCATGGCAAGGCACACTACATGTGCGGTACACAACATAGCATACTATAGAGCCTATGTCTAAATCATAGGGGACGACCTTCGTCCTTTCTCTATCTTTCGCTGTGGTCAGGTCTTGAGTCTCACTCAATACTCACACCTTGTAACACAGCCAAGAACTCCTTCTCTGCTGATCTATTTTGAACTCTTTCAAAATCATGTCAAGGTGTGCTGTCTTTTGAAAGTATCATCAGGCGTCTTGATCCATCTCTATGGATCTTGATGCCCAATATGTAAGCAGCTTTATCCAGGTCTTCCTTTGAAAAACTTCTTTCAAACAACCCTTTATTCTTTCCAGAAATTTTACATCATTTCGGATCAACAATATGTCATTCACATATACTCATCAGAAATGTTGTAGCGCTCCCACTCACTTTATTGTAAATACAAGTTTCTAACAAACTTTGTATAAACCCAAAAACTTTGATCACCCCATCAAAGCATATATTCTGACTCCGAGATGCTTGCTCTAATCCATGGAAGGATCGCTGGAGCTAGCATACCTTTTAGCATCCTTAGGATCGACAAAACCTTTCTGATTGTATCACATACAACCTTTCCTCACGAAAAATTGGTAAGGAAACTTGTTTTGACATCCATCTGCCAGATTTCATAAATGTAGCTAATGCTAACATGATTCCGGCGGACCTAAGCATCGCTACGGATGAGAAAAAACTCATTGTAGTCAACTCCTTGAACTTGTGAAAATACTCTTTGCCACAAGTCGAGCTCCATAGACGGTAACATTACCGTCCATGTCCGTCTTCTTCTTAAAGATCCATTTATCTCAATGGCTTGCCGATCATCGGGCAAGTTCACCAAAGTCCATGCTTTGTTCTGATACATGGATTCTAACTCGGATTTCATGGCCTCGAGCCATTCGTCGGAATATGGGCCCACCATCGCTTCTCCATAGCTCGTAGGTTCATTGTTGTCTAGCAACGTGACTTCCAAGGCAGGATCACGCATTACTCTGAAGTAGTGTGCATCCTCGTCGTCCTACGAGGTTTGGTAGTGACTTGATCCGAAGTTTCATGATCACCATCATAAGCTTCCACTTCAATTGGTGTAGGTACCACAGGAACAACTTCCTGTGCCCTGCTACATACTAGTTGAAGCGACGGTTCAATAACCTTATCAAGTCTCCACCATCCTCCCACTCAATTCTTTCGAGAGAAACTTTTCCTCGAGAAAGGACTCATTTCTCGAAGCAATTACTTTTGCTTCCAGATCTGAAATAGGAGGTACACCCAACTGATTTGGGTATTCTATGAAAATGCATATATCCGCTTTGGGTTCGAGCTTATCAGCCTGAAACATTTTTCACGTAAGCGTCGCAGCCCCAAACTTTTAAGAAACGACATCTTAGGTTTATCCAAACGGTGTCGTCTCAACGGAATTGCGTGGTGCCCCTTTTAAAGTGAATGCGGTTGTCTCTAATGCCTAAACCATAAACGATAGTGGTAATTTGATAAGAAACATCATGGTATGCACTATATCCAATAGGGTGCAGTTATGATGTTCGGACACACCATCACACTATGGTGTTCCAGGCGGTGTTAATTGTGAAACACTTTCCACAATGTCTTAATTGTGTGCCAAACTCGTAACTCGGATATCTCTATGATCATATCATAGACATTTTATCCTCTTGTCACGACGATCTTCAACTTCACTCTGATATTTCTTGAACCTTTCAATAATTCAGACTTGTGTTTCATCAAGTAAATACACTCAGCATCTACTCAAATCATCTGTGAAGTAAGAACATAACGATATCCACTGCATGCCTCAGCACTCATTGGACTGCATACATCAAAATGTATTACTTCCAATAACTTGCTCTCTTGTTCCATCTTACTGAAAACGAGGCCTTTCAGTCATCTTGCCCATGTGGTATGATTTGCATGTCTCAAGTGATTCGAAATCAAGTGAGTCCAAACGATCCATCTGTATAGAGTTTCTTCATGCATATATACCAATAGACATGGTTCGCATGTCTCAATCTTTTCAAAAATGAGTGAGTCCAAAGATCCACCTACATGGAGCTTCTTCATGCGTTCTACACCAATATGACTCAAGTGGCAGTGCCACAAGTATGTGGTACTATCATAACTATCTTATATCTTTTGGCATGAACATGTGTATCACTACGATCGAGATTCATTTTAGGTGCAAGACCATTGAAGGTATTATTCAAGTAAACAGAGTAACCATTATTCTCCTTAAATGAATAACCGTTTTGCGGTAAACATAATCCAATCATGTTCAACGCAAACACCAAATCTCGATGGTAGAGGGAGCATGCGATGCTTGATCACATCAACCTTGGAAACACTTCCAACACATATCGTCATCTCACCTTTAGCTAGTCTCCATTTATTCCGCAGCTTTTATTTCGAGTTACTAACACTTAGCAACCGAACCGGTATCTAATACCCTGGTGCTGCTAGGAGTACTAGTAAAGTACACATTCGTATAACGTATATCCAATATACTTCTGTCGACCTTGCCTGCCTTCTCATCTACCAAGTATCTAGGGTAGTACTGCTTCAGTGACCGTTCCTCTCATTACAGAAGCACTTAGTCTCGGGTTTGGGTTCAACCTTGGGATTCTTCACTAGAGCAGCAAACGACTTGTTGTTTCATGAAGTATCCCTTTTACCCTTGCCCTTCTTAAACTAGTGGTTTTACTAACCATCAACAATTGATGCTCCTTCTTGATTTCCACTCTCGCGGTGTCAGACATCGCGAATAGCTCAAGGATCATCATAACTATCCTTGACATGTTATAGTTCATCACGAAGCTCTACTAGCTTGGTGGCAGTGACTATGGAGAACTATCACTATCTCATCTAGGAGATTAACTCCCACTCGATTCAAGCGATTGTGGCACTCAGACAATCTGAGCACACGCTCAACGATTGAGCTTTTCTCCCTTAGTTTGCAGGCTTAAGAAACTTGTCAGAGGTCTCATACCTCTTGACGTGGGCACTGGTCTGAAATCCCAATTTTAGTCTTCGGAACATCTCACATGTTCTGCGATGTTTCAAAAACGTCTTTGGTGCCACAATTCTAAACCGCACTGAACTATCACGTAGTCATCAAAACGTGTATGTCAGATGTTTCGTAACATCTACAGACGACGCTGAGGTTCAGCACACCGAGCGGTGCATTAAGGACATAAGCCTTCTGTGCAGCAATGAGGACAATCCTCAGTTTACGGACCCAGTCCGCATAATTGCTACTACCAACTTTCAACTAAATTTTCTCTAGGAACATATCTTAACCAGTAGAACTAAAGCGCAAGCTATGACATAATTTGCAAGTACCTATTTGACTATGTTCATGATAATGAAGTTCATCTAATTATGAACTCCCACTCAGATAGACATCCCTCTAGTCATCTAAGTGAAACATGATCCGAGTTTAACTAGGCCGTGTCCGATCATCACGTGAGACGGACTAGTCAAGATCGGTGAACATCTCCATGTTGATCGTATCTTCTATACGACTCATGCTCGACCTTTCGGTCCTCCGTGTTCCGAGGCCATGTCTGTACATGCTAGGCTCGTCAAGTCAACCTAAGTGTATTGCGTGTGTTTCGAGGCCTTGTCTGTACATGCTAGGCTCGTCAACACCCGTTGTATTCGAACGTTTAGAATCTATCACACCCGATCATCACGTGGTGCTTCGAAACAACGAACCTTCGCAACGGTGCACAGTTAGGGTGAACACTTTCTTGAAATTATTATAAGGGATCATCTTACTTACTACCGTCGTACTAAGCAAATAAGATGCAAAGATATGATAAACATCACATGCAATCAAATAGTGACATGATATGGCCCATATCATTATGCTCCTTTGATCTCCATCTTCGGGGCACCATGATCATCTTTGTCACCGGCATGACACCATGATCTCCATCATCATGATCTCCATCATTGTGTCTTCATGAAGTCGTCATGCCAACGATTACTTCTACTTCTATGGCTAACGCGTTTGGCAGTAAAGTAAAGTAATTTACATGGCGTTATTCAATGACACGCAGGTCATACAAAATAATAAAGACAACTCCTATGGCTCCTGCCGGTTGTCATACTCATCGACATGCAAGTCGTGATTCCTATTACAAGAATATGATCAATCTCATACATCACATATATCATTCATCACATCTTCTGGCCATATCACATCACATAGCACTTGCTGCAAAAACAAGTTAGACGTCCTCTAATTGTTGTTGCAAGTTTTTACGTGGTTTGTAGGTTTCTAGCAAGAACGTTTCTTACCTACGTATGACCACAACGTGATTTGCCAATTTCTATTTACCCTTCATAAGGACCCTTTTCATCGAATCCATTCCGACTAAAGTAGGAGAGACAGACACCCGCTAGCCACCTTATGCAACTAGTGCATGTCAGTCGGTGGAACCTGTCTCACGTAAGTGTACGTGTAAGGCCGGTCCGGGCCGCTTCATCCTACAATGACGCCGAAACAAGAAAAGACTAGTAGCGGCAAGAAGAATTGGCAAACTCAACGCCCACAACTTCTTTGTGTTCTACTCGTGCATAGTAACTACGCATAAACCTGGCTCTGATACCACTGTTGGGAATCGTAGAATAATTTAAAATTTTCCTACGCTCACCAAGATGCATCTATGGAGTCTACTAGCAACAAGGGGAAAGGAGTGCATCTACATACCCTTGTAGATCGCGAGCGGAAGCGTTCCAATGAACGTGGATGACGGAGTCGTACTCGCCGTGATCCAAATCACCGATGACCGAGTACCGAACGGACGGCACCTCCGCGTTCAACACACGTACGGTGCAGCGACGTCTCCTCCTTATTGATCCATCAAGGGGGAAGGAGAGGTTGATGGAGATCCAGTAGCACGACGGCGTGGTGGTGGATGTAGCAGGTCTCCGGCAGGGCTTCGCCGAGCTTCTGCGAGAGAGAGAGAGAGGTGTTGCAGGGGAGGAGGGAGGCGCCCAAGGCTGTAGTTTGCTGCCCTCCCTCCCCCCCCCACTATTTATAGGACCCCTGGGGGGCGCCAGCCCTTGGGAGATCAGATCTCCAAGGGGGGCGGCGGCCAAGTGGGGGGAAGGGGTGCCTTGCCCCCCAAGGCAAGGGGGAAGCTCCCCCTAGGGTTCCCAACCCTAGGCGCATGGGGGGAGGCCCAAGGGGGGCGCCCCAGCCCACTAAGGGCTGGTTACCTTCCACTTTCAGCCCACGGGGCCCTCCGGGATAGGTGGCCCCACCCGGTGGACCCCCGGCACCCTTCCGGTGGTCCCGGTACAATGCCGGTAACCCCCGAAACTTTCCCGGTGGCCGAAACTTGACTTACTATATATAATTCTTCACCTCCGGACCATTCCGGAACCTCTCGTGATGTCCGGGATCTCATCCGGGACTCCGAACAACTTTCGGGTTTCCGCATACATATATCTCTACAACCCTAGCACCACCGGACCTTAAGTGTGTAGACCCTACGGGTTCGGGAGACATGCAGACATGACCGAGACGCCTCTCCGATCAATAACCAACAGCGGGATCTGGATACCCATGTTGGCTCCCACATGTTCCACGATGATCTCATCGGATGAACCACGATGTCGAGGATTCAGTTAATCCCATATGCAATTCCCTTTGTCAATCGGTATGTTACTTGCCCGAGATTCGGTCGTCGGTATCCCAATACCTTGTTCAATCTCGTTACCGGCAAGTCTCTTTACTCGTACCGCAATGCATGATCCCGTGACTAACGCCTTAGTCACATTGAGCTCATTATGATGATGCATTACCGAGTGGGCCCAGAGATACCTCTCCGTCACACGGAGTGACAAATCCCAGTCTCGATCCGTGCCAACCCAACAGACACTTTCGGAGATACCCGTAGTGCACCTTTATAGTCACCCAGTTACGTTGTGACGTTTGGCACACCCAAAGCACTCCTACGGTATCCGGGAGTTGCACGATCTCATGGTCTAAGGAAAAGATACTTGACATTGGAAAAGCTCTAGCAAACGAAACTACACGATCTTTTATGCTATGCTTAGGATTGGGTCTTGTCCATCACATCATTCTCCTAATGATGTGATCCCGTTATCAATGACATCCAATGTCCATAGTCAGGAAACCATGACTATCAGTTGATCAACGAGCTAGTCAACTAGAGGCTTACTAGGGACATGTTGTGGTCTATGTATTCACACATGTATTACGATTTCCGGTCAATACAATTATAGCATGAATAATAGACAATTATCATGAACAAAGAAATATAATAATAACTATTTATTATTGCCTCTAGGGCATATTTCCAACATACACCAACGGATGCTCTACATGCCGCAAAGCTAAGTCACAAGCTAAATCTCATGGTTTACAGACACCCCTTCCTATTCCGTATCAACCATGGGAAGATATTAGTACGGATTTCGTGCTTGGACTACCTAGGACTCAAAATGGAAAGGATTTGGTATTTGCTGTTGTGGACCCATTCTCTAAAATGGCACATTTCATCCCATGCAATAAGATCGATGATGCTTCACATGTTCCAAATCTTTTTGTAGGGAATCTGGAGGTTACATGGAGTGCCAATGACCATTGTGTCGGACCGCGACATCAAGTTCCTAAGATACTTTTGGAAGACCCTATGTGCTAAGCTCGAAATCAAGCTCCTATTCTCGACGACCAATGATCCTCAAACCGATGGCCAAACAGAAGTCACCAACCGGACACTGCCTACTCTCCTACGCGTGTTGATAAATAAGAACATCAAGGAGTGGGAGGAGTGCTAACCCATCGCCGAGTACGCCCTACAATCGCGCAAGACATTCGACTACCGGCAAGTCCCCCTTTGAGGTCGTCTACGGTTTCAATCCTTTGTGCCCATTGGACATTCTACCGCTACCACTACAAGAGCGCATCAACATGGACGTGAGTGCACGCGCAAGCTATTTCAAGAAGGCGCATGAAGCTACAAGGGAAACAATCGAGCGCCAAGTACAACGGCTCACGACCAAGCTCAACATCAACAAGTAGCCCATGGTATTCCGCATTGGAGATATTATGTGGCCACACCTTCGTAAGGACCGCTTCCCCAACGAATGTGTCGGCGTTCTGGGAGCTAGGGTACCAAGACTTGCCTGCCTGCGGCCCATGGCGTGGCTCCATCGATGGCCTGGTATGGCCCATCTACAACACCTTCAAGACAAGACCCTCACGAGGGGCCAAGCCTCGCGAGGCGAGCGACATCAAGACCTCCGGAGGGAGCGGGCTCCCCAAGCTGGCTCCCGAGGAGCGTTGATTTCTACCCAGGTGCCCCATCTGATTAGGTTCAGCTGAAGCAAGCCATGACGACCGAGGTCAAGCGGGTGCCAGTGGGCGCATAGCAGCAGGTTTCCTCTTTGGTGCTTAGGAGGAAAGCGTAGGTACGGGGTCCAGAGGAATCACCCAAAGGTTTCCATTCCCGTGCAACGAGACCAAGACCGCCAGGACAACAGGACGGATGTCATTGTCGAGCCCACTGCTGCGTCACGATCGGAGGCTTTGCAGGTGAAGACAAACTTTCGTCAGGACAAGATGTACTACTTGTCCCGTTACAAATTGGCCACTATGGTATCCCTTCCCGCCTACGCTTTGGGGAAAGAGGACCAAGGCCACTATAAATATAGGCTAGCCACCATCATAGAGGGGGGGGGGGGGACATCAGATCCAATCCTCAACTCACTCCGTCACCAGAGCAGACCTCACGAGGTTGTTCTTCCTCTGTACTAGTTCATCCTCAGACCTTCATGAGGCTAATCCACCCAAAAGTAGGAGTAGGGTCTTACACCGCAAGGTGGCCCAAACCTGGGTAAACTGCTGTCTCCATCTTCATCCTTGTTCATCGTACTAGGCCATGGGGGCGATGAACTCGTTGGCTAGAGAGGTTGAGTTCTTCGCACACGCCCCAGAGTTTGAACCTTCCTTGGGTCTGCGGAGCCCTGAATCCGACATTTGGTGCACCAGGTACGTGCATGTCAGAGGTCTACCTCTTCATCAGCCACGCTTTGCCCTCGCCGCTCGGTCTCCATGGCAGGCGTCGCCCCTCCCGCTAGTCCGCTGGGTGCGTTCGGAGGCATTGCGGGCCTCCGAGCTTTCTCCCTTCCTTGCGACAAGTGAAGTGGCCGCCGAAGTTCAGGCCGGAGTTGCCACCGTCGTACAACGGCGCGGCGGACCCTACGGAGTTCCTCCAGGTGTACGGGGAGGCCGTCTGGGCTGCGTGCAGCGACGACAAGGTCATGGCAAACTGGCTCACTATGGCTCTCACAGGCGTGCCCCGCTCCTGGTTGCTCAACCTGCCGGAGTCTTCGGTAGCCTCCTGGGAGGAGCTGCGCGATTTCTTTGTCACGCGCTTCGCGGCTCCGGCACCCCACGCTATCGCAGCCATCCTCGGCAGGTCGCAGGCGCCGGCTTCAAGCCGCCACGCTAAAGAGCTCTTCCGGCAGATGGGGGCCGCCTCAGTCATGTCGGGGGGCTCCTCCACGCTAGGCGGCGCCCGAGGCCGACCTCGTCTTCGACTCCATGGACCACCCAAAGAGCACGATCGGCGCCGGCGTGCTCCCCATGCTTTGCACCCCCACTATCTGCAGGGTTGCAGTCACCAGGACCCTCATTGATGGTGGTGCTGGTCTCAACGTCCTCTCCGTTGAGGCATTCGGCCTGCTTCATGTGCCTTATGACCGGCTCCTTCCCACCAAGCCTTTCTTGGGGGTCATCGATGGCTCCACCTTTCCTTTGGGGCAGATCCGCCTCCCCGTCACCTTTGGTATGCGCAACAACTACCGCACCGAGCTCATCGACTTCGACGTCACCCGCATCAGCCTCCAGTATAATGCCATTCTCAGGTATCCGACCCTCGCCAAGTTCATGGCAGCGACTCACCCCGGCCACAACATCATGTAGATGCCGGGGAGCAGTGGCGTCCTCACGGTGGTGGGGGACACCAAGGACATGCTCATGGCCCTCAAGCTCGCTTTCAAGGCCGTCGCGGCCGTGCGACCAGATGCGGAGTGAGGTCCGGAGATCCCGGAAGCCGCACCGGCAAAGAATAAGTAGTTGTTCTCCCAAGACCGGGCCGAGACGAAGCAGGTGCGAGTCGACGATGATGGGGGGTCAGGCCCCACCTTCATCATAGGTGCCGGCCTCCCCGCGGATCAAGAAGAGGCGCTGGTCAGCTTCCACCGTGCGAACAAGGACTTGTTTGCATGGGAGGCAACGGACCTAGTCAGCATCCCGCGAGGAGTGATCGAGCACCACTTGATGGTGTCGGATCACAGGTTCCGGCAAAACCCTTAAGGTTCGAACTCTGGGGTGCACACGAAGATCTCTCTCCCCCTAGCTCTCGCTCTCACCGCAATCTCAAAGCTCAGCTTGCCGAACACGAAGAATAGGGAACACAAGAGTTTATACTGGTTCGGGCCACCGATATGGTGTAATACCCTACTCCATTGTGGTGTGGTGGATTGCCTTCTAGGCTGTGGATGAACAAGTACAAGGGAAGAACAACTTCAGGAGGAGAGGTGTTCTTGGGCTCGGTGGGCCGATGAGTGCTGGGGTGGTCCGAATGATCCGTCCAAGATCACTTCAAGATCAGTTTGCTCCTATGGTGGTGGCTAGTCCTATTTATAGAGGCCTGGGTCCTCTTCCCAAATATTAGGCGGGAAGGGATCCCACAACGGCCAAGTTTGAAGGGGGACAACAAGTACAAGCTATCTTGACAAAAGTAGTCTTCGCCTGCCAAAGGCTCTGGTGGTGACGCCGTCGTGGGATCCGCAATGACCGCCGTCCTGCCGTCCCGCTGGTCTCGGTCTCGTTGCACCGATAGGGAAACCTTTGCCTCATGCCTCGGGACTCCTCTCCTCCGCCTGCTCCTTTAGCACCGAAGAGGAAACCAGTACTCTATGCCCGCCTGGCCTTGGTCATCATGGCTCACGTCATGGGAACCTCACGAGGTGGCCCTTGCCTTGATCTCTCCGCTCCTCGCGAGCCAGCCTCACGAGGCTCGCCCCTTCGCAAGGGTCTTGAGTGTTTGTTGGTGAAGATGCGCCGTACCGGGCCGCTGGTGGAGCCACGCCGTGGGCCGAAGGCAGGCAAGTCTGGGGACCCCCGTTCCTAGAACGGCGACAGATGGTGTGCCCCGGCGCGCGCCCGGTGAAGCAGAAGGCACGGCGGCAAGCCCCGGAGAAGCAATCGTTCATCATCCAGGAGGTTCACAAGCTGCAAGAGGCCGCCATCATTTGAGAGGTGCGGCATCCAGATTGGCTGGCCAACCCGATCATTGTCCCCAAGAAGGGCGGAGAGGAGCGCATGTGCGTTGACTTCACGAGCCTCATACAAGGCTTGCCCTCAGGACCCTTTCCCTCTTCCATGCATCGACCGGATCGCTGACTCCACCGCCGAGTGCGACTTACTGTGCTTCCTGGATGCTTTCTCGGCTACCACCAAATCAAGATGGTAGTGCAGGATGTTGGGAAGAAAACTTTCCTGACCCCGTGCGGGGTGTACTGCTACACATGCATGCCGTTCGGACTGTGCAATGCCGGCGCAACCTTCCAGCGATTGATGCACATCACCATGGGCCAGCAGCTCGGGAGAAACTCTGAGGCGTACGTCGACGACATAGTAGTTAAGTCGTGGGAGGCGAGGACCCTCGTCAAAGCTTTGGAAGAAACATTTGCAACCCGTGCAAGGTGAACCTGTGGCTCAATCCGGAGAAGTGCGTAGTCGGCGTCCCGTCCGGCAAGCTGCTGGGTTTTCTGGTGTCACATAGAGCGATCGAGGTCAACTCGGAGAAGATCAAGGCAATAGAGAGGTTGAGCCCACCGCAGACCCTCGAGGAGATGCAGAAGCTTGCAGGCTGTGTGACTTCATTGGGGCGCTTCATCTCCAAGCTAGGCGAGCGCGCCCTCGAAGAAGGGCCCGTTCCAATGGACTCCGGAGGCCGAGGCGGCCTTCCAGGACCTCAAGAGGTACCTCGCCAGATCACCGGTGGTGATGGCACCTCGTCCTCTTGAGCCCCTAGTGCTTTACCTGGCCTCCACGCCCCACTCAGCCAGCGCGACACTCGTGGCGGTTCGGGAAGAGCGCGCGGATGCGGGTGTGTGGCATAGCGCCCCGTGCCCAGTCACGACGTTGCAGCCTCAGGACGATGCCCCTGAAGCCCCGGCTGCCCCACTAGACGACAAGGCTCCCGAGGCTCCCTCGTCTCGAGAGGGGCAGGACGCAATCATCGCTCCCTCCTTCATCGAGCATCCCGTGTACTTCGTCAGCACGGTGTCGCGTGACGCGCGTGCATGCTACCCCATGCCACAGAAGCTCCTGTGCCACAACTTCCAAGGCCACCCCATCAAGGTTGTCTCCGCATACCCCCTGGAGAAGGTGCTCCGGAGCCCCAAAGCCGCGGCAAGAGTTGCTGAGTGGAACATCGAGCTGTAGGCGTTCCAGCTGGAGTTCAGGACCACCAGAGTCATGAAGGGCGTGACCCTCACTGACTTTGTGGTAGAGTGGACTGACGCCCCCAACCGAGGGATGAGCAAGGATCGTTCCCTCATGCCCGTAGGCAAAGCTCCAGATGGTTGGGCTTCGACGACGCATTCGCACGCCAAGGCACAGGGGCTGGAGCCGTGCTCATCTCACCTACCCAAGACATGCTCTATTGTGCCGTGCAACTATGCTTCCAGCATGGCGAGAAGGTCTGCAACAACATAGCTGAGTACGAGGGCCTGATTGCTGGCCTCAAGGCTGTAGTGGCTCTGGGGTCAGGCACCTCACCATCAGGGGCGACTCCCAGCTCCTCGTCAACTTCTCCAACAAGGCGTACAAGCCAAAGGACGAGAACATGGAGGCATACCTTGAAGAGGTACGCAAAATTGAGAAATGATTCCTGGGCTTGGAATAGCAGCATGTACCGCCTGGCATGAACAAGGAGGTGGACGACATCGCCAAGAGGGCGTCTCGGCGCCACCCCCGGGAGCCTGGCGTCTTCGAGGAACGGCTCTTCAAGCCATCAACGGCTCCCCCCCACTGCAGTACCAGCGCTACCTTGGGAGGAGCCACCCTTAGCACCCTCCCCGGGCGCCGCAGCTTGCGGCGCGACCTCGGGGGCCCGCCCGCTTCTCGTGCTC
Organism: Triticum aestivum; assembly: GCF_018294505.1. Classification (NCBI taxonomy): domain Eukaryota; kingdom Viridiplantae; phylum Streptophyta; class Magnoliopsida; order Poales; family Poaceae; genus Triticum; species Triticum aestivum. The sequence goes on from NC_057814.1 coordinate 359,625,283, forward strand.
GAAGCACAGGAGGGGTGCTGGACAGAGGAGTTCAAGGCGTACCTGCTCCGAGGTACCTTGCCAGAGAAGGAGGAAGACGCAGAACGTGTGGCCCGCCAGGCCACCACGTACGGCATCCAGGACGGCGAGCTCTACCGACGGTGCCCGAACGACGTTTCTCTGCGGTGCATCTCCAAGGAGCAGGGGTGCAAGCTGCTGGCCGACATCCACAGTGGGGACTGCGGGCATCACTCCTCGTCGTGAGCCCTTGTGGGCAAGGCGTTCCGCAGCGGTTTCTATTGGCCCACGATGCTCAATGTCGCCACCGAGCTGGTGAGATCTTGTGAGGCATGTCAGTTCCATGCCAAGAAGATCCACCATCCCGCTCAGGGCCTCCAGACCATCCCGCTCTCGTGGCCGTTCGCGGTCTGGGGACTGGATATCCTGGGCCCGTTTCCTCGAGCGCCCGGGGGCTACCGCTACCTCTATGTCGCCATCGACAAGTTCACAAATTGGGCCGAGCTGGAGGCCGTGCGCACTATCCCAGCTGGCTCGGCCGTCAAGTTCATCAAGGGCCTGGTGAGCCGTTTTGGGGTCCCCAACTATTGGGTATGACCCGCCCTGGAGGGGCCGGGTTATACCGCTGGCAGTTCATAATGGCAAAGCCCATGAAGACGTTGAAGATGGCGGTTCATGAAGGAGGCTCACTGAAGGTCCAAGACCCAAAAGGCGACTTGAGGCCCACGGGTGTAAACCGCCATATATGTATGACTTGTACTGTAAGGCATGTAAAGTTAGTCACCGAGCCGGACACATTGTGTATGAGCCGGCCGGGACTCCGTGAACCACCGGGCGTCAACCTGTGTATATAAAGGGACGACCCGGCGGCGGTTTAGGGCAAGAAACAAGAGATCTAAAGCTAGGTCGAGCGTAATTGCTCCCTGGTAATCGAAACCCAAGCAATACCACCTCAAACTGGATTAGTCCTTTACCTTCACCGCAAGGGGCCGAACTAGTATAAACTCCTTGTGTCCTTTGTCCCGTTTAAGCCCTTTAAGCTAACCTAGTTGCGATGGCTCCACGACTAAGTCCTTCCACTAGGACATCTGCCGTGACAATTCCACGACAGTTGGCGCCCACCGTGGGGCTGGCGCACGGTGGTTTCGAGTTCTTATAGGGCGGCTTTGAAGGGATCAAGGGATACGCTGTGGGCCGGATGACTAAGAGTCGTCGCGACAAGCTCCACATCGACGATGCAGGCTGGGGCCCCGAGGCAGGCTCAATTGAGTACGGGTACCCGGTCCCCTTCGGCGAAATCCATGTCTTCATCGGCAAGATCGGCGAACCGGGCCCTGATCCAGACACCTGCACCGACATCATTGAGACGGCTCAGCATGCATGACCCGCCTGGTTTCAACCCGCCGTGAAGCGCGCCTTTGTTGGATTTATACATGGGGCGGAATTTGAGGAAGGATCTGTGTCTGGCGGTGAGACGGTCATCTATTCTGATGGTGAGTCGTCCATGGGCAAGACTGATTCATTGTATCAACTGCAAGACGGCCGGCTCGGGGGCTATTCCGATGGTGACAGTATTCCGGGCCCCTACGAGCCGCTGAATAGGGTTTTGATCTTTATGGCTGGCCCACAGCTGGCACTTGGTTCAAGAACCGCCGCGGCTATGACTTCCAGTTCAATGGCTGCGGCGGCGGCTGGTGCAAGCAGTTTGCGCGCCCGCCGGCTCATGTTCTCACAGAATTGTTAGAAGCTCTGGCGACTCTGATGGGGGTGGAAGTAACCCATGACAACCAGGAGCAGCACAGGGTGGACGTGGCTAAGCTACGAGATGAGATAGCTCAAGCCAAGGAAGAGCTGGCGGCTGAGAACGCTAGGATGGTTGCAGAGTGAGCTGTCTTGGATGCTCAGGCACAACGGATTCAAGAGGATTCCTTCCGGCTCACATTGGATCAGAACGCTTCAAATGAGTTCATGAGGAGGAGACACCGGATTCATCTACCCCTGATTTATGAGCCAAGGAACCTCTTCAATACGCCTGGAGCAGGGACCAGTAACCCGCCGGTGGTAAACCGGACGGTTGAAGCGCCTGGGGCTGGAGCGCCGGATCAGCCACGCACGATGGGTTCTCCATGTGTGAATAATACCCCGCCTTAGCATGTTTTAACGCCACTGAGTCATTATTCTAACCCTTTAGACAATATGATTGCTACGGCAACGCGATTGGCGGCTCTACTGGTTGAAGGCGTGTCTCCAACGGCGATTGAAACACGGAGGGCCAGAGAACTTCTTCAGACAGCATTGGGGCAGCAAGCGGCTTATTCGTATAGTCACGAGCGGATTCACTCAACCCCTTGTCCAAGCCGGAGTTACAACAGGCACATTGAAACTCCGACGGTTTCAAGCAGTGAACGGCGCTGTAACCAGCCTCGTCAACATGACCCGGCGCGCGGTGGTGCTAATGCTCAGACTCTGGTGGATCAGGGCAGAGCGCATCGGGAGGCCGAGCTAGCGACTCAGCAAGCAGCTCATCAACATTGTCCGGCTTATCTGACAACTTCGGTGGAGGCAGCTGTGACCTCTAGAACCTTGTGTGTGCCATGTTTAGTGCCGGCTCTGCGTAACGAGCGTTTACCCAAGGATTTCAAGGGTCCTCCTAAGGTGCCTAATTACACGGCGGATCAACCCCCTGAAGCTTGTGTTGAAAATTATGAGATGGCAATGGACCTGCTGGATGTGGGCGATGCTGCATGTGCTAAGTATTTCACTATGATGTTGGATGGGATGGCCCGTACTTGGGTGAAAGGGCTACCTGCCAATTCCGTTGAATCATAGGCCGAGTTAAAGCCCAGATTATCCAGAATTTTAAAGACACGAGCAAGCAGCCTATGTCTATGGTGGATTTGGACTCCTGTGTCCAAGAAGAGGGCGAGTCTACAACCCATTGGGTGCGCCGGGTCTCAGCTATCCTGCACTCATCAGATCGTATCAATGCCGGTTCAGCAGTTCTAATGTTGCAGAAAAACTGCCGTTTTATGCCTATTAAGCAGAAGCTGGGGCAGTTCAAACGCCACTGCAGTGACATGGGGGAGCTAATGGCGGCTCTGGTCAAGTATGCCGACTCTAATAGTACCAAGGACCCTGAGTCTGATGATGAAAGGTCGGGAAAGGGAATGAAGAGTAGCAACACCAAAGGGCAGCAGCATAACCCGGTGAGTCAGGGGGGTAATGGTAAGCTCAAAGTTGATAGTAATTTGGATTTTGTGGCTGACACCGATACGCAGAATAATGGTCAGCGTCATAAGGGAAAGCCACCTCCTCGGTTTGGAGGGCCAAATTTCAATCTTGAGGAGCTGATGAATCAGCCCTGCCCGAAGCATGGTACACGGGAAGAGCCGGCCGCTCGCCTATGAAGGATTGCTTCATTATGAAGGAGTACGGACAGTCAAATTTTTCCAGAACAATCATGGGCCGAACAGCGGCTCAGGTTCTGGCTCTTATGATCCGGGTTATGGTGGTGGCGGTTCAAATTCTGGTTTTCATGGCCAAGGCAATCAGGGTAGTCATAATCAACAATCTGGTCAGGGGGCTCAGTAGTAGCAGTCTGGTTATCAGAGTAACCTGAAGCAGTTGAATAGTGGGTAGTACCACGTCTTCACCATGAGTTTATGCAAGCGGGGTTAGAAGCTCCATAAAAGGGTAGTAAACGCCGTTGAGCCGGTGGTTCCCCGTGACTTGCGATGGTCTGAACACCCTATTCTCTGGAGCCGTGAGGATCACCCGCCCTGGGTTGATAATCCGGGCATTTGGTGCTGGTGGTGGTGCCTCAGGTTGGAGGGTACAAGTTCACTAAAGTACTCATGGATGGAGGCAGCATCATCAATATCCTTTACTATGATACTTTCCGTCGTATGAGATTGACCGACAAAAATATTAAGCCGTCGAACATTGTTTTTCATGGTGTGGTGCCTGGTAAGTCGGCATATCCAGTGGGAAAAATATGTTTGGAGGTTGCCTTTGGAGATGAGTATGATTCAAGATCTGAGACGTTCATCTTCGAAGTGGTTAAAATCAAGAGCCCTTATCATGCTCTGTTTGGGCGGCCGGATTACGCTAAGTTCATGGCAAGGCCTTGTTATGTTTATTTGCAGCTTAAGATGCCGGGTCACAAGGGTACTATCACAGTGCATGGAAGTTCCAAGATAGCCTTGCAGTGTGAAGAAGGTGATGCTGCTTACGCTGAGTCTGTTTGTGCAACAGAGGAATTGAAATTTTACAAGGATAATGTTGACCCGGCGGATATGACATCCTTGAAGAAGCCAACCACAGAGCACGACCCCTTGTTAAGTTTAAGTCGGCAGATGACACTAATTTAGTTGACTTTGTTCCTGGCGATTCATCCAAGCAGTTCAGCATGAGTGCTAATTTGGATCCGAAATAGGAAAGCGCGCTCATTGGGTTCATCCGTGAGAACCGGGACATCTTTGCATGGAAGCCTTCAGACATGCTAGGTGTACCGAGGGAACTCGCTGAGCGCACTCTCAATATTGATCCAAAGTTTAAACCGGTGAAGCAATTCCTTCGCCATTTCAATGAAGAGAGGCGCAAGGCTGGTGAAGAAGTGGCCCGGCTCTTGGCGGCTGGGTTTATCGTTGAAGTGTTTCATCCTGAGTGGTTGGCTAACCCGGTGCTGGTACTTAAGAAAAATGGCACTTGGCTTATGTGTGTGGATTACACGGACTTAAACAAAGCTTGTCCGGCTGATCCCTTTGCTCTCCCCCGTATTGATCAGATTATTGATGCTACGGCGGGTTGTGAGCATTTGAGTTTTTTGGATGCTTATTCTGGTTATCATCTGATCAAGATGGCAGTTAAATACAAGGAGAAGATAGCTTTTATCACCCCCTTTGGAGCCTTCTGCTATGTGTCTATGCCTTTTAGCCTCAAGAGTGCCCAGGCGACTTATCAGCAGTGTGTGCAGAATTGTCTTCATAATCAAATCGGGCGTAATGTTCATGCTTATGTGGATGATATTGTGGTGAAGTCCGGGAAGAAGGAGGCCCTGATAGATGATTTGAAGGAAACCCGGCCAAGTGTGTCTTTGATGTGCCAGCAGGCAAGCTCTTGAGTTTTCTGGTTTTAGAACGGGGTATTGAAGCCAACTCGGAGAAAATAAAGGTCATCACATCTCTGGCTGGACCGGCATGTATCAATGATGTTCAGCGTTTGGCGGGTCGTATTGCGGCCTTAAGCCGGTTCATAAGCCGGCTGGGTGAGAAGGCTATCCCTCTGTACCAGATGATGAAGAAGACATATCACTTTTGTCTGGAGTGATGCTGCTGATCAGGCATTTGAGGCCTTGAAGAAACAATTGTCTGAGCCACCTGTTCTTGATGCTCCCATTGATAAAGAGCCTTTGTTATTATATGTGGCTGCCAATAGCCGAGCTGTCAGCGTGGCAATTGTAGTGGAAAGAAAGGAGTCAGGCAAGGAATATCCGGTTTAGCAGTCGGTTTACTACATTAGTGAGGTGCTTATTGAGTCCAAGCAGAGGTATCCGCATTGGCAGAAGCTTGTATATGGGGTGTTCATGGCTAGTCGAAAGCTCAATCAGTATTTTCCGGGTCATCCCATCACTTTGGTTAGTTCTGCTCCTTTAGGGGATATTATTCAAAACAGAGAAGCCACAGGTCGGGTAGCCAAGTGGGCATTGAGCTTGGACCTCATGGTTTGAAGTATATGCCCCGCACAACCATCAAGTCTCAAGCACTTGTGGATTTTATCAATGATTGGACAGAGGTGCAGATGCCTGAGGAGAAGCCGGATAGCACATATTGGACTATTCACTTTGATGGATCCAGGCAATTGGAGGGCTCCGGGGGCTGGAGTAATCTTGACTTCCCCACGAGGTGATAAATTTTGTTACATTCTCCGGTTGATGTTCCCTTGTACTAACAATGCAACTGAGTATGGGGCCTTGCTCCATGGTCTTCGGATGGCTAAGGAGATGGACTTAATCCGGGTGAGGTGTTTCAGCGACTCGGATTTGGTAGCTCAGCAAGTTTCAGGCACTTGGGATTCTAAGGATCCACTCATGGCGGCTGATCGCGAGAGGTTGATGCCATTGCTGGTCACTTCAAAGGTTATCAAGTTGAACATGTTGACCGCAGGAAGAATGAAGCGGCTGATGCTTTGAGCCGGTTAGGGTCCCAGCGTAAGTCAGTGCCACCTAACACTTTCCTGGATATTCTGCATAACCCTTCAGTCAAATTGCCTACAGAGGCAGATCTTGCTATTCCTGACCCAGAAACACAATTGGTGGTGGCTCTTCATGCTATTCCTGATTGGACAGTTCCATATTTGGCTTATATGACCCGGGGCGAGTTACCTGAGGATGAAACTTTGGCAAGACAGATAAACTGGCGGTCTAAGTCAATGATTATTGTGAATGGAGAGTTGCATCATCATAGTGTCACAGGGGTGTTTCAACATTGTGTTTCTCCTGAGGAAGGTTGTGAGATCTTATGAGAGATTCATGAAGGAGATTGTGGTCATCATGCCGTCTCTAAGTCTCTCGTAGCCGAGGCTTTCCGTCACGGATTTTATTGGCTGACGGCTCATGCTGATGCAGAAGATTTGGTCAGTAAATGTGATGGTTGTCAGAAATTTTCACGACGAGCTCATGTCCCGGCTTAGGAATTGAGGATGATTCCAATTGCTTGTCCGCTTGCAGTCTGGGGGCTTGACATGGTTGGGCCTTTCAAAAGGTCCAAGGATAAAAAGACCCACCTTTTGGTGGCGGTTGACAAATTTAAAAAGTGGGTTGAAGCAGAGCCGGTTAGTAAGTGCGACGCAGTGACGGCGGTTCAATTCGTCAACAAGGTGATTTTCCGTTTTGGCTTTCCCCACAACATTATAACTGATAATGGCACTAAGCTATCTAAGGGTGCTATGAAAGAGTTTTGTCAACAAGAGCATATTCGACTTGATGTCTCAACAGTGGCTCACCCCCAGTCCAATGGTCATGTTGAGAGAGCAAATCAAGAGATTTTGAGAGGCATCAAGCCCGAGTGTCGGTGTTCTGGGAACGGAGGTCCCCAGACTTGCCTTCCTGCAGCCCACGGCATGGCTCCACAAGCGGGCCCGTACGGCCCGTCTTCACCAGCAAGCACTCAAGACCCTCGCGAGGGGCCAAGCCTCGCGAGGCGGACGACATAAGACCTCCTCGGGAGTGGCCTCACCAGGCTGGCTCGTGAGGGGCGGAGAGATCATTGCAAGGGGTACCTCGCGGGTGCCAGCGCGCACAGTGTCCTCGTCTCCCCTTTGGTGCTAAGGAGGCAAGCACATGCGAAGAGTACTGAGGCATCAGGCAAAGGTTTCCATATCAGTGCAACAAGACCAAGACCAGCAGGACGGCAGGACGGAGGTCACCTTGGAGCCCAAGACGGCGTCACCACCAGAGCCTTTGGCAAGAAAAGACTACTTTTGTCAGGATAAGCTATACTAGCTGCCCCCCTTCAAAGTTGGCCGTTGTGGCATCCCTTCCCGCTCAATAATTGTGAAGAGGACCAGGGCCTCTATAAATAGGAATAGTCATCACCGTCAGAGGCAACTCATCTCGAGAAATCCTCACCCTCACACAAGGTCACCAAGCACAAGAACACCTCTCCTCATGAGGCTGTTCTTCCCTTGTACTGTTCATCCTCAGCCCAAGAAGGAATCCACCACCACCACACTGGAGTAGGGTATTACACCACAACGGTGGCCCGAACCGGTATAAATCCTGTGTCCTCGTGTTCTTTGGGTTCGGCGAGCTAGTCCGTGAGGTCGTGGAGTGCGAGAGCTTGGGACAGGAGAGATCTTCGTGCGCACCCCAGTGTTCGAACCACAAGGGTTTTGCCGGAACCCGAAATCCGACATTTGGCGCGCCATGTAGGGGTGCACTGAAGCTTTTCCTCTCATCGATCCGTGCTTCACCGCTCCACTACAACCATGTCGGACGCTCGTCGCGCTCGCGCTGAGCGTCGGGCCGCCCTCGCCGCCCGCGTCACTCAGACGGCTTCGGTCGGCGGGCCTCCCTGTCGTTCTCCATCACCCGCCGCCAACGCTGCCACCGGCCCGGTTGGGAACGAGCAGCAGGCGTCCTTGGTGCACCCCTCGGTGCGGTGGGATGGCCGCACCGCCACTTCGTCATTGACCCCCGCTGGTTCATCGTCTCACGCTCGTCGTGCTCCCACGGACGCGTGCGCCACACTGCTCATGGCACACGAGCTCCTGTGCTACCTCCCGGTTGACGACCTCTACGAGGACTTGTTGGACCGCATCGTTGAGCTCGTCAGCGCCGCAGGGGGCTCCCCTGCACCGTTCCTCTCGCTGCCTCGTCCACCGCCGGCTATGGGCAACGTAGCTCACGGAGCACCTCCACCACCTCTGCACCAAGACGGCCCCCTGGCGCCTAGACACGCGGCCCCGTGGCATGACCCGCCGCGCCAAGCACCCGCGCGTGTAGAAAGAAGCTGTCAAGAAGTTCCTCGACCGCAAGAGAATTCTCCACCGCTCCTCGCACCGCCACGTCAGGATCGCTTGCTGCGGGAGGGCCATGCGCCACTTGCTGTGGCGGCTCGGGGGCAACAAGATCAAGCTCCACCTCCACGGTGGGCCCCGGCGACCACGGCAGGCTGTCGCGCCTTCACCCCCGTGCTGCATAGCGTCGCCTGGCCGGGCAAGTTCAAGCCGGATCTGCCTCCTCGCTGTGACGGCACCCTCGACCCCGCAGATTTCTTGTAGCTCTACGAGCTAAGCATCGAGGCGGCCAACGGGGACGAGGAAGTCATGGCGAACTGGTTCCCCATGGCGCTCAAGGACGGCGCTCGTTCGTGGCTCCTGAACCTGCCTCCGGGCTCGATCTTCTCCTGGGACGAGATGCGCGACCGCTTCGTCGCCAACTTCCTGGGCACTCGCGACCGCCCCCCGGCCGCGGGTGACCTGCACCGCGTCAAGCAGCAACCAGGAGAGACCCTCCAGAAGTACATCCAGCGCTTCAACAACGTTCGCCTCAAGATCCCCAAGGTGATGGATGAGGCCATCATCTTTGCGTTCTCCGATGGTGTCTGCAACGTCAGGATGAAGGAGGAGCTCACCATCCACGAGGAGCTGTGCACATCTCTGGAGTTGTTCAACCTGGCGACCAAGTGCGCAAGAGCTGAGGAAGGGCGCCTTTCCCTCCTCGAGCTCCCAGCTGCCGACCCAGAGGAAAAGAAAGCCAAGGCCAAGGACGTGAAGCGCAAGGGAGTGGCCGTGCTCCCGGCAGAGCCAGACGCGAAGCGCGGCAGGGACCAGCCCGAGTCATCCAAGAGTAGCCGACCATTCTGCGCCCTCCACAACGTGCATAGCCACAACACCAACGACTGTCAAGAGCTCAGGGCCATCCGGGATGGACGCTTCGGTCGACGCCCCGAGCGCAACGACCGGGGCTACGACCGAGGAGGAGGACGTTGGGACGACCGTGGCCCATGCCAGAAGTGGTGCGACCGGCCTCGTGAAGACCGCTGGCAGGACCAGCCTCGCGAGGGCGCCTGGAGGGATCAGCCTCGCGAGGACGCCCTCAGGGCAACGCCGGTCTTCCTCCGCTGCCTCCACCACCAAGAAGGAACGACGACCACCATCAGGACGAGGGGGCTGGGGGCTTCCAGGAGCCGCGTGCGATTGCCTGCATCTTGGGCGGAGCTCAAGCCCCGGCCTCTAACCCCATCTTCAAGCAATTTGCTCGCGAGGTGAACGCAGTCCTCCCCAGGCTCGAGGCCACGCGCCTGCTCAGGTGGTCCAAGTGCGCCATCACCTGCAGTTCGGCAGATCAGCTCAAGTGCGCGGCAACCGCTGGCGCTCTCCCGATGCTTTGTTCACCCGTCATCAGCAACATACAAGTCACCAAGACCCTCATCGACGGCGGCGCACGGCTCAAAGTCCTGTCCGTCGAGACGTTCGACAGCCTCCAAGTGCCCTACGACCAGCTTCAGCCTACCAAGCCCTTCTCAGGAGTAACCGACGGTTCCACCACACCGATAGGGCTGGTCCGCCAACCGGTCACCTTCGGAGAACGCAACAACTACCGCACCGAGCTCATCGACTTCGACGTCGCTCACATCCGTCTGACATACAATGCCATCCTCGGGTACTCGGCCCTGGCCAAGTTCATGGCAGTGATGCACCACGGCTACAACGTCCTCAAGATGCCAGGAAGTGGCGGGATCATCACAGCCCCCTGCGAGGAAAGAGATGCAGTGTGCTCCCTCGAGTGCGCCTTCCAAGCAGCGTCAATCGAAGACCCCGACAACAATGCAGCTCAGTACCCTCCTGAGGTCGTCCCCAAGAAGAAGAAGCAGCTACTCCATGCCGGACCTCAGGAGAGCAGCGCTGCAAGTGGTACCTCGTCAAGATCAGCGGCCGCGCCTGGGGTGCCTCCCTCCCTCGCATAGGAAAGTGCGCCCGGCACCCTCCTCGAGCAGGGCTTGGGGGCTCTCTTCTGGAGGGCCTCAGACCTCGCCAACATCACGGGGGAGGCGCTTGGGCACCACTTGGAGGCGTGCTTCACGGCACTCTCCCTCAGGAGGATGCGGGGCGAGGAGCGCCCAGCGCTCAGGAGTTCATTGCCATGACCACTCAGGAACTACAAGACGCGAGAGCCATGCACGGTGACCGCTGCTCACCGGGCGCAGCTCCCCATCCAGGCGAGGATGCCGGGCTGCGCGTCTGCATCGACGTCCCAGGGCTCAACAGGGCCGCATCTCAGGAGCCCTTCTGGCCTTTGCGCGTGGGATGCTGCGAGGGCCCACCTCATAGCTACGTTCGCATGCCCTTTGGCCTACCGAGCGTGGCGTCCGCCTTCCAGTGCAGCTTGCGGAGCATCCTGGCGGCTCAGGAGGCCAGGCAGCACGCAGTCCTGGCGGAGATGGAGACGGTCCTCAAGGAACCACCTGGACCCCCAAGGCCTCCCGAGGCTCAGGATCCCGGTGGCTCATGAGGAGCAAACCCTGCACCACGCATCTTCGGCTGCCCCAACACCCCTTCTACGACGGAACCAGGTGACATTTTCAAAGTTCGTTTAGCTGGGAGCGCCCCTCGGGCTACATCATTCCCAGGCCGTGTGGGCCCGTCCCTGTGGCACATATCCTTTTATGTCTTTAGCTTACCTTGCTGGGGGCACCCCACGGGCTGCATCATCCCCAAGCCGCTCGGGTCCGACCCATTGGCATGTATCATTCATGCATTTAGCTAAGTTAGTTCGCTTTCCATGCATGATCTATCTATGGCTATCACCTGCTTAATTGTCACCCGCCATGGGAGCCGCGCGCCGAGCGCCTTTCTTCTGGATCCTTCGCATGAGGAGGCTAGGCACGGCGTCTGTGCTCAGGCCCGTCCCAGCAGCGTCGATAAATCCAACGGCTGAGCTCTTCCTGGCGGGCCGGCCCCGTTCACGTCACCTCCTAGGGTCGTTGGTGCTTGGCCCCCTCCTGCGATAGCCTCAGGAGATTCGTTCGGCACAGGTTGTCTAACCACCTCGCAAGGCCACCACAGTCATCAAGAATCAAGACCAGGCGCAACCCGCCTTGAGGTAGGGCCTCGTGAGTCCCGTGCTGGCTCACGAGTGCCCAGACACACCTCATCTAGCCCTGCCGTGCAAGCCACGTGTCAGGGCGGGGCTCTACGCGCCCCGGGGGCTCTTCGCAGTAGGGAGTCCCCTCCCACGCACCAGTGGAAGCACCATGCTCTGCGCTGGCCATCGACACTGCCGAGGAGCGGCTATGCCCGTGCAAGTGCAGATGTGCTATGCTCCGTGCTGGTGATAAAATAATAAGGGCGGCCCCACGGCCGTATCAACTTCAGGGAGCCCTTGAGCTCAGTGTCTGGCCTCACCGCAACGCCTCCCCTCGGGAGAGCCGTGCGAGGGCGCTGGGCACGGGGGCTGGGCATGGGTCACGCCCAGGCGTACGCCACCCAGCCAGCTCCCTCGGACCTGGTCGTCGCGCGCCCTCCCGAGCCGAGCCTCGGCGAGGACAAAGGGATGAAGGTTGTTTGCACGTCAAGGGGGACTCCTGAGCATCGCGACTCAGGAGCCTAACTGGTCACGTAGCCCCTCACTCCTTGGTTCCGTCCTAGTCTCCGGTCGGCCCAACGGCGGTTGAGGTATGCGCGGGGCCGGGCCCTGCCGACGTAGACCACTAAACCTACTCCTACGTCCCCTTCCTATAAGTTGTTTGCGCATCAAGGGGGACTCCTGAGCATCGTGACTCGGGAGCCTAACTGGTCACGTAGCCCCTCACTGCTTGGTCTCGTCCTGGTCTCCGCACGACCCAACGGCGGCTGAGGTATGTGCGGGGCCGGGCTCTGCCGACGTAGAACGTAAAGCAAATAGGAAGAAAATCACAAAATCCCAAAGCAAATATTACAAGATATATTTTTCTCCCAAATATCAAACACAAGTTTAAACGCCTCCATGAGGCACGATGCATGTTGCAGGAGTAAAACAGGAAAGCAGCCGCGAGCAGGTCACCCTTGGGCACCACCATCACCCACAAGGGGTGCTCCTTCCTTGATGACGTCGCCCACAATTGTACAACTGGTCGGGGCTGCAAGATCAGGAGCACAGCTGGTCAGAGGTGCAAGAGCGAAGGCGTAGAACTTCTTCAGCAGGGCCTCCACCTGACCCTTCACGGCCATGGCAGCGGCCGCACAACGCTCGTCGTCCACAGGCTCCAGCATCTTGTCAAGGCGGGCAGCGGGATCGCGAAGATGGAGGTGGCTGAAGACATGCGTCAACGCGGCTGTGGAAAGAATGCGGGCTTCTTCCTTGGCCATGGGACCGAAGCCGCTCACAACCTCCTCAAGCGCGTCAACCAAGTAGGGAAGCAGCTGGGCGAGGCCGTCCTCGTCGGTGGTCAGCGGCCTCTCCAAGCCCTTCTCATAGAGTGCCTTCAGTGCCATGCGGGACCTCTCCTCGAGAAGCGCAAAGGCTGTGCAGTCCTCGGCTAGGACCTTCTCCTTGGCGTCAAGACCGGCTTTCTCCGCCCCCACCTTTCGCTCCAGCTCCTCCAGCCGGCTTCATTCCACGGCCTACGCCTTCGCCAGCTCTCCCGGCTCGGCGTCCCGTTCCTTGATGGCGTCTTCCCGAACCTTCATCTTCTCCTCCTCCACCTCGCGGCCACGAGCCTCTTCCGCACACTTGTCACGCACGGCCTTCAGCTCGGCCTCTAGCCCCCGGCAGCGATCCTGGGCGCCTTCGGCATCCTTCAGTGCCACTTCATGAGCCGCTGCAGCTTGGGCGGTGGCCTGCTTCTCCTTCTCAGAGGACGCCGCGGCCTGGCCCAGCGTTGCTCGAACAGACACATCAGAATGAAGCCAGCCAGAGACCAGCTCTAGGCGCCCGGCTACCAGGTGGGAGTCGGCACCCTGGAGATCTTCTCGCAGCTGGGCCATCTCCAAAAGGGCGCGCTCCAAGACATCAGGAGAAGCAGAAGGATCTGGAATCAGCGGTGCAGCTGGAGGAGAAGGAGAAGGTATCGTCACCATAGCCTGGGAGACTGAGGGCTCCTGAGCCTTGGAGACCTCAGCAGCCGAGCCGGACACTGGTGCCTCCGGAGCCAGCGGGGCCACGGGGGCTGACTCCTCCTGAGGATTCTTCCCCAGGCCTCGTGAGGACGACCGAGCCGGAGAGACATGAGCGCCAGCGCTGCCCTTCTCCACGGAGGGAGACGCAGCCGGAGCAGGCAGACTGGTCTCGAGCAGCACCATCGCCTCCGCCTTCCTCTTCTTCGTCGCAGGAGCCGGCCTGGTCGCACGGCAAAGAAGCGTCAAGGTCAAGCAGCAGAAGCAAGAACGAAACAAGGCAAAAGCACTTACTAGTCCACCGTGGTGTAGTCCACCCTACTCTAGCTAAGCTTAAAGCCCGAGAGCCTCCCAGCCTGGCGTGCGGGCGCACGGACTCCAAGGGTAGAGGAACGGGTAGCAGATGGCCCAGAAGCTACCCCAGGTGACGTCAGAGCAGGAGCAGCGCCTCAGGAGACCAAGGCCGACCCGCCCTTCGTCGGAATCACGGGCGTCTCCCCCCTCCGGAGGTCGTTGGTCTCATCGTCGTCGTCAGGCAGGCTGCGCAGGATGTTGGCCTTGCGCAAGGGGGAAGTCTCCCCCATCCCCTCCGGTGTCACATCCCTAGCTTCTGACACTGCACTAGGCTAACTTCATGTGTGCATCATGTTTAAACTTTGAAAGAAACATGAAATGGGGATTGCCTAAACCCTAGCATTAAAGGAATTCACTAGGTTCAACCAAAGTATTTCCAGTAAATCCAAATGGCTTTCAAAAATGTTCATCATTCTTGGAAAATGCTGGAAACAGTAACCAGAGGTGATGCACATTTTTCCATGACATATTTGTGCTCTGGATTAAATCATACTCTATTTGCATTTGGGCATTTAAATGGTATTAAATATTTTAAATGCTCAAATAATCATAAACTAAAATGTTTATTGTAGGATATATTCCCAACAGTGATCATGAGTAGTTTCATGATTTTTGGAAGTGTGTAAGTATTTTTAATAAAGCCCTAAAGACTACAGAATATTAGAAAACAGAAACAAATAAAAAAAAGAGAGAGAAAGGAAAACTACCAGGCCCACCTACCTGTGGCCGGCCCAGCTCGCTGGCCCAGCCCACCTCCACCTCCCCTGTCGTCTTCCTCCCCAGGCCAGTAGGCAGGGCGTGTGGCCGCCGTGCGCGCACACGCGCCCCGGCCACCTCCTGCTTGCCGCTCTCCCTCGACGCCCTGGCCTTCTCTGGTGACGCCACGCAGCCGCCTCGACCCCTCTCACTCTCCCTGTGCTCCTCCCCCCTCTGTTTCTTCCTCCCGCGAACGCCCGAGCGTGCCGTCGCCGCCGACGAGCACCATCGTGCCTAGAGCCACTGGCTCGCCTCGTCGATGTGCTCCGAAGCTTCGCGTCGAACCCCCCTCTTCTCTGCTCCGTTTGCTCGTTGTAGACGCCGCCCCCTTGCTCACCGTAGCACGCCGCCGCGCGAGCTCGACGCCAGCATCACTCCGGTGACCATTTGGTCACGCGCGGGTGGCTAACACACTCATCGCACCTCATAGCGCCTCGCTAGTGCATCCATTCACCCACTAGCACGCTACAACAGCAAAACCACCGACGCCCGAGCTCCGGCCGCCGCCGTTGATCCTAGCCACCGCAGCTCCGGCCACCACCACTGGTCGACGCAGCTCGCTCCCAGGAGCACGCAGGAGCAACCCCGCCTCAAACCGTGGGCCGTAGCGGAGTCCTGACGATCTCCGCCGCGCGAAATGGTCGTCGCCGGCGAAACTCCGGCGACCGATGACGTGGGCCCCACAGCGGGTCAAAGCCGGAGTCAACGCGGGATTAGTGTCTGTCCCACTGACCAGTGGACCCCACTGGTCAGGTTTGACACGGACCAGCCCCTGTTGACCTGCTGACGTCACAGTGACGCAATGCTGACGCAGTATTACATTTTCTGGATTTATTTTTAATCAGGAAATTCCAGAAAATGCCCTAAACTTCTAAAATTCATAGAAATTCAACCGTAGATCCAAATGAAACAAATTATATATGAAAAATGATCAGAAAAATCCAATCTATCCATCTACACTGGTTTCATGCATGTTAGAGCAACTTGACCTTGCTGTTTAGGTCAAACATGTTGATGCACATATATGAACCCATAACTTGAGTTTGTATTTGAATCTTTGGTTCAAATAAGCTCAGACCCATCTGGTCGTAGTTTCATTAGCCCAAAACATTCATATTGCCATGTCATGATCATGCATCATATTGTGCATTGCATTGATTGTATTTCTTCTCTGTTGCCGGTATTTGTCCCCTCTCGGTAGACGATGTTCCGGCGTTGTGATCGTTGACACTAATGAAGACTCAATGCTATCTTCAGAAGTGCCAGGCAAGCAAAACCCCCTTGTTCATTCTGATACAATCCCACTCTCTTGCTCCTGCTCTCTTTTACTGCATTAGGACAACAGTGATTCAACTGTTAGATGCTGCGGTAGTTGAACCCCTTTCCTCCGCACGACCTCTCATTGCCACAGTAAATAGATGAAACCCACTAGCATGAGTAGGAGTTGTTTGAGCCCTGATGTGCCTACTCATTCATGCTTGTTGTCATGCCTGCTACTGCTTAGAGTTGAGTCAGGTCTGATTCGTCGGGGATGAATTGGAATGTGGTGAACATGTCTTACTGTTGAGAGCTAAGTGTGTGAACACAATTTGGTAAAGGTAGTGGTGAGAGGCCATGTAGGAGTACATGGTGGGTTGTCTCATTGAAACCGTCCTCAGGAACTGAGTTCAGTGTTCGTGATCCATGAACAGTTACTACCACACATTGGGCTCCGGGCGCTCCAAGCTCTCTCGACTTATTAATCAACCTGATCTCTGTCCAGGAGTTGCAACTATTTTCTGGTGTTTGTAGGTAGTGTTAGTAGTCTACCAAGTGGCACCCGGTATAGGTGGGCTTGGGACATACTAGGCACACGTGGCCTGGTGTACCGAGTGGCACCCCGATGGTGGGCTCGGGAACCCTGCACACATCGTTTGGGGCCGTGAGCGACACCCCGGCCGGATCTCCTTGCGGATGGAACCCGAATAGGCGATAAACCTGGACTAGAGACTTGTGTGGTCAGTCAGGTCGTGGCCGACTCCCTCGCCAGGCTTCCGCTTGAAGGTTGCCGAGGTACACGACGTGTACATGGTGGTAAGTGGCGAGAGCGTGTGTGACGAAGTACACCCCTGCAGGGTTAACATCATCTATTCGAATAGCCGTGTCCGCGGTAAAGGACTTCTGCGTTGCCTGTACAGTTCATAGACAAGTGAAAGTTGATACTCTAAAATGCGCAAGATAAGCGTGAGTGCTATGGATGGCGTTCTCGTAGGGAGACGGGAGCGGATCCATAGTGGTGTATTGATATGGTGAATATGTGGACTCGTGTGTGCCACCTCAAAAGAGTTGCTTGCAGTCGTAGTTCAGGATAGCCACTGAGTCAAAGCAAGCTTGCTGCAGTTAGACTCCACTACCCCCTTTGTTGATACCGATGCATATGTAGCTAGTTCTGATGTAAGTCTTGCTGGGTACATTTGTACTCACGTTTGCCTATTTAATGTTTTGCAGAGAGACGTCAGTCTCGCTAATAGTTCCGTGTGGACTTCGACGTTTAGCTTGATACCTCAGCTACGATCTTGTGCCCTCGGCAGGATCTTGTAGATAGTCAGGCTTCTCAGCCTTTTTCATTTGTAGATGTCTGTACTCAGACATGTTAGGCTTCCGCATGTGCCTGACTTGTATGCTCTGAATGTTGGGTCATGAGACCCATGTTTGTAATATCTCGCTGCTCGGAGCCTAATGAATAAATACTCTGAGTCGTAGAGTCTTGTTGTGATGCCATGTTGTATTTGCACATATCGAGCATATTGTGTGTATGATTGAAATGCTTGGTATGTGTGGGATCCGACAACCTAGTTGTTTATCCTTGGTAGCCTCTCTTATGGGGAAATGTAGTCTTGTGCTTCCATGAGCCATAGTAGTCCGCTACAGCCCGGTTCACCAGAGTCCTGCTAGCCCAGCACTACTGCTCCGGAACACTTGACTGTCCGGCATGTGATTCACTTCGTTGTTGTGTCTGTCCCTTCGGGGAAATGTCACGCGGTGACATCCGGAGTCCTGCCTAGCCTGCTATAGCCCGGGTTCCCGGAGTCCTGTTAGCCCAGTACTACAGCCCGGATTCACACGCTGCTGACCGACATGCTCGATGTTGATTCATGTATGCCTGTCCCCGTAAGTTAGTGCCACTTTGGGTTCACGACTAGTCATGTCAGCTCGGGTTCTCTGTCATATGGATGCTAGCGACACTATCATATACGTGAGCCAAAAGGCGCAAACGGTCCCGGGCCATGGTAAGGCGACACCCGTGGGAATACCGTGCGTGAGGCCACAAAGTGATATGAGGTGTTACCGGCTAGATCGGTGTGACTTGGAATTGGGGTCTTGACATCGGGGGTCACCTCCGGGTCGTGCTCCTCGTCGTCCTCCTCTTCCTCATCCCGGCGAGAGTCCTTAGAAGACAAGTCCACCGGTGTCGTCGCAGCCGGGACAACAGGAGGCGCTGGCGGCACCAGTCCGCGCCCATCAAAGGTGGGCATGGCGGCCGCAACCTGTGCCCCGTCCTTGAGAAGGACCAAAGGAACGAAGGAACTCAGCGGGTATTCCTGGTCTTCCCCGACCAGGAGGCGGAGAGCCACAACCAGCTCTTCGGCCGGCAGGGCTCCCGGGCTCAGGCGAAGTTTGTCTTCTTCACCCCCAAGCCTCCATAAGGGGCGCGTACGCGCCTGAAGCGGGGCCACACGCAGCATCAGGAATTCCCTCAGGAGCATGGCCCCTGTCACCTTTGCCGCCTTCGTGTTGCCCGGCTTCAGGTCGGCGTTCATCTTCTCCAACACCGGCGCCGCCCGGTCGTCAGTGAGCTTCGCACAAGACCACCCCGCGTCAGATTGGGGCATCTCCGTTGGTAGCACCAAGCGTGGGTGGATGCACTTGGCGTCCATCATGACCCACTTGCTCCTGAAGACTTCGGCCTTCTCCCCAGCCTTCGAGATCGAGTTGGCCTTGCCGGCCGCGATGAAGTTGGCGCACCCAGAGGTACGACCATCGTTGATGTGAAGGTAGAAGAAGTGGCGCAGCAGAGCCACAGACGGCATCACGGCGAGGTATGCCTCGTAGTAGAAGGCGAAGATCGACCGAAGGAGAACAGAGTTGGGATGGAGATGCAGCGCCTGCAGCCCGTAATGGCCAACGACCACATAGAAGAAGTCGGAGAAGGGGGGAACCAGCCCCGCGACGATGCTTCTCATGAAGAAGGGGAAGAAGGTACTTCCCTCGGGCTCCGGCACGGCACAACCAGCCCAGAGCTCGGTCTTCCCCCTCTCGTTGCTCTCTCCCGCCGTCAGTAGGCGCGTGACAGCAAGGTTCTTCTCCGAGACATTGGGCGCATCCAGAGCCGGCTCGTACCAGGCGGGCGGCGAAGAAGCCTTGACCTTCCGGGGCGCCATAGGTCGCTGATTCGGAAGGGGATGGGAGCAGATCTGGAGATTTTGGAAGCAAGGGGCGAGAAAGGGGATCTGGAGCAAGGCAGAAGGAAGCAATGAGGACAAGCATTGCCCACGCCAGCATTTTGTCAGTCGGGCAGTTGCCGAGGCAGTGCAGGGAAGAGGAGACGCCCATGTCCAATCAACCGCCACGCGTCGACCAAGGCCGCAGGCTGTTGGGGCTCGCGGCGCTCCACACTTGCCCTTTGGCTTCGCCTCGAAGCCAAGTCCGAGAGCACCTTGGGCCCAGGGGCAACTGTCGGCGTTCTGGGAACAGGAGTCCCCAGACTTGCCTGCCAGCGGCCCACGGCGTGGCTCCACAAGTGGGCCCGTACGGCCCGTCTTCACCAGCAAGCACTCAAGACCCTCGTGAGGGGTCAAGCCTCGCGAGGCGGACAACACAAGACCTCCTCGGGAGCGGCCTCACCAGGCTGGCTCGTGAGGGGCGGAGAGATCAGGGCAAGGGGATACCTCGCATGGTTTCCCGTGATGTAAGCCATGACGACCAAGGCCAGGCGGGCGCGAGCGCGCACAGTGTCCTCGTTTCCCCTTTGGTGCTAAGGAGGCAAGCGCAGGCGAAGAGTAACGAGGCATCAGGCAAAGGTTTCCATATCGGTGCAACAAGACTAAGACCAGCAGGACGGCAGGACGGAGGTCACCGTGGAGCCCAAGACGGCGCCACCACCAGAGCCTTTGGCAGGCGAAGACTACTTTTGTCAGGATAAGCTGTACTAGCTGTCCCCCTTCAAACTTGGCCGTTGTGGCATCCCTTCCCGCTCAATATTTGGGAAGAGGACCAGGGCCTCTATAAATAGGACTAGTCATCACCGTAGGAGGCAACTCATCTTGAGCAATCCTCACCCGCACACAAGCTCACCAAGCACAAGAACACCTCTCCTAAGGAGGCTGTTCTTCCCTTCTACTATTCATCCTCATCCCAAGAGGCAATCCACCACCACCACACTGGAGTAGGGTATTACACCACAACGGTGGCCCGAACCAGTATAAATCTTGTGTCCTCGTGTTCTTTGGGTTCGGTGAGCTAGTCCGTGAGGTCGTGGAGTGCGAGAGGTTGGGAGAGGAGAGATCTTCGTGCGCACCCCAGTGTTCGAACCTCAAGGGTTTTGCCGGAAGCCGAAATCCGACACCCGGCATATGGTTCCTTTGAGGAGGATGTCGGGTTGTTGGGTGGAAGAGTTGCCCTCAGTGTTATGAGTATCAATACTGTCCGTGTACAAAAAGAGGGGCGCACTTTTGTACCCCTTTACCTGTGCACGGGCAGTCGGAGCCGCGCCCACGTTCACACCAAGCAGAACAGGGGAGGTGAGCCAAGGTAAGACCGAAGCCCAAGATAATCAGAGCAATGC
The DNA here is from genome assembly GCF_018294505.1 of Triticum aestivum. Lineage (NCBI taxonomy): Eukaryota > Viridiplantae > Streptophyta > Magnoliopsida > Poales > Poaceae > Triticum > Triticum aestivum. The sequence goes on from NC_057814.1 coordinate 359,645,810, forward strand.
CAAGGCCAGGACCATAAAGAGCAGAGGGACGAAGCAGGTTCCCCCAGCAAGACCCTTGCCGGGGCAGCTCGCCCCACACCAACAGAGCGAGCCACCCTTCAGCCCACGGTCTCCAATATCACGTTGGGCCAGGGCTCTGGAGGCACCTCCATGGTGGCATGCACATCTTTGTGAAGACAAGGAACACTCAAGATCAGATGAGGATTACAAGACGACGATCCTCGGCAAGATCCTTGCGGAGGAAGGCCACCAGACCCCCGGCAAGGTCCTTGCCGGGGATGACAGCACGCCACGGCAAGACCCTTGGTAGGCCACACGGTGAGACCCTTGCCGAGCCACCCAGCAAGGCTCTCACCAAGGACACTAGCGGGGCCACCGCCAGGCCCGCGCCAACCAAGTTTCCACCGCCCTTCGCATGCAGCTGCCAGCCCAAACCAGCTGGGCGGGCACCTGCGTGGCAAAATGCAGCTCCCAGGCCAACTCACTAGGTGCCTGCGTGGCGGCATGCGGATCTTCGTGAAGACCCTACCACCGCGCCACCTCAGCTGCCTGCCTGCCTACATGGCGCCGCACGCATCGCTGGCCAAGGCGCGTGTCGAAGGGAGGAGGAGCGGCGACGGACGGGACGGGCCTCGCCCCCGTCCCCAATAATGCAAGGGGACACCTAAGCTACGCATTAAATGTGTCTTGTCCTGTAATACGAGCAATAAGCTCAGGGCACTGTGCGCCTTTCCACCTCCTGTGTGCCACTGTGGCAACCCCTTTCGACTATAAAAGGAGGCCCATGGCATACTGGAGAGGGATTCGGCTCTTTGGGACCAGGCACTCACCACAGCTAGTTCGAGATCTCAAGAACTCTCTGAAATACACCCACCAAAGCAGGACTAGGGTTTTACGCATCCTCACGGCCCGAACCTGGGTAAACGATCCTTGTGCTGGTTACTAATCCTACTCTTCTTGCAACCCCGCGCCCCGGCCACCGTAGTAGGGATTCTTGTGATCCCATAGGTGTCGTTCCACACCGACATCTTTGGCGCGCCAGGTAGGGGGCGCAATTGTGAGAATCTGGTCTAGTAGTTAGCCTAGCAGTTCTTCGTCGCCATGGATCCGAAGAAGAAGACGGCCATGACGATCGGCTCATTGGGAGCTGAACGGCCCGTGCCGGTGCGGACGAGCAGTGGACCGGTCGCGGACAGGACCCGGGCTGCGGTCCGCGAGCACCAGCATCGCCCTGGCAGTCAGAGCCTGGCGAGCGGCGTCGTTCGCGCCCCAGACAACCGGCCACACGTCGCTAGATCCAAAGACAGAGATGGGACCCCCGCAGGCGGTGCGGGGCCCTCCAGGGGTGTCGTTGTGCCACCTCCGGGCGGCGCCGCAACCTCCAAGACACCCACACCGGCGACCACTGCGCGCTCTTCCCATGATGTGCGCGCCGAGCAGCGTCACCACGCTGGTGACCCTGGGCACCGCCGTGGGAAGAGCCATGTGCACCATCCGCGAGATGAAGGGGTTCAGCATGCCCGCCGAAGTGCTGGCGAGGATGGCACGCAGCCGCTGGGTCGTAACGGAGCTCCTTCTAACGTAGTTAGAAGTCGAAGCGCGCCACGATCCACGCAGCTGTCACCGCCGCCCACGCCAGCAGAAGCTTTGGCGCGTGCGCAGCTGCTCCTCGACTTCCCTCCTGCTGCAGAGAATCTCGACGAGTGGAGGGCCACCATCCGGAGCCTCATCGCCATCGCCAACAAAGACGATCCGCGGCCGGCGGGGCCCTCGGGTCGGCACTCCACCGAGCCACCACATGCTGGCGCTGGGAGGACCGGGGGAGCTGCGGCCACGGTGCACTCTCCTCCTCCTCGCCAGCGGCCGCGGGCGTCGGCCCGTCGTGACGACGCCTGTGATAATATCTCGATAGCGTCGTCCGACCCGCGGACCCTCCGCGACCAGCGCCAGGTTCTTCGGGAACGAGCTCACGAATACGCTCGGACCACCGTCTAGCGTCGGCGCGAAACGCACCGCCAGTCGGACAAGAGGGCGGGACCCGCTATGGACCACCCAGCACCGGGGGGCTCCGGCGGCCTACCTTACGAGGTGGGCTGCCCGGCCTTCACTCGTGAGCTGCGGCAGTTCCAGTGGCCGTCCCACCGCATGTTCAAGCCCGACGTCGGCGAGAAGTACACTGGCAAGACCCATCCATCCGAATTCCTCAGCATCTACACCATCGCGATGCACGCTGCTCGAGCTCGCGACGACAAGGTGCTTGCCAACTATTTCCCGGTGGCGCTGAAGCCCAATGTTATGTCTTGGTTGATGCACTTGCCGGTGGATTCCATTTCTTCTTGGTCGGATCTGTGCCATGAGTTCGTTGGCGCCTTCACAGGAGGCCACCAAGCTCATGGCCAGGCCAGTGATCTACATATCATACCCCAGAAGGAAGGGGAAACCTTGCGCAAGTACATCCAGAGATTCAGCCGGGTGCAGTACAACATCCCCGACGTTCATCCCGCCACTGTTATCAGCGCGTTCCACTAGAACGTGCACAACCGCAAGATGCATGAAGAGATGGCGATGACCAAGGTTAAGGATGTGGTCAGGCTCTACGTTCTGGCTGATAGGTGCGCGCGGGCTGAAGAGGGAAGGAAGCACCCCGGCGAAGACGCCGGTGCGGAAACCGACTCTACCGATGAAGACGCCGCCACCCCGACGAAGAAGGGCCGGCGTCGCAACAGGAAATGCAAAGGCAAGGCCGTGCTTGCCGTTGAAGGATCTGACGACACCGGCGCTGGCAAGAAGGTCAAGGCAGACGCCCCCGGCAAGGAGATTTCCGGGTACGCCGCCTGCCGGGCCTTGGCGGCTACCGACAAGCCAGGAAGCTCCGGCAAGCAATACTGCAAGATCCACCGAACCAAGGGCCACGACCTCTAGAACTGCTGACAAGTTGAGCTGCTTGCTGAGAAGCAAAAAGCTGAGTACGAGAGGCGGGACAAGGAGAAGGACCAGGATGGTGCTGAGGGACCCGGCAAGAAGCATGGCGGCTAAGGAAGCCGCCCTGGCAAGGACAACCAGCAAGAGAGGCCCGCCCGGGGCCTTGACAGGAAACAAGAAGACGATGATCACGACAAGGACGATGAGTCCGGTGAGAAAGGGTTCCAGAAGGCTACGGAGGCCATGTGCGTAGATGGCGGCGCCTCGCTGCATACTTCTCACCGCTAGCTCAAGCAGTGGGCGCGTGAGATTACAGTAGCGGAGCCGTCGTTCGACGCTCAGAAGCCGCTGAAGTGGTCCAGCACGCCCCTCATCTTTGACGCCGAGGACCACCCTGACCGCACAACCGCGGTCGGGTGTTTGCCATTGTTAGTCTCACCAATGAGACGCAACCTCAGGGTGCACAAGATGTTGGTTGACGGCGGGGCCGGCCTGAACCTGATCTCGCCTGTCGTGATCAAAAGATTGCAAATCCCTGATGGAGACCTCGAGGAAATGGGCACGTTTCAAGGGGTCAATCCGGGGAGGAGCCAGCCGAAGGGGAAGGTCACACTGCCCGTGATGTTTGGAGGGGAGTTGAACTACAGAACGGAGAGGATCACCTTTGACGTGGCCGAGATCCCCTTGCCCTACAACGGGATCCTCCGCCGCCCGGCACTAGCCAAGTTCATGGCAGCATCACACTACGCCTACAACATACTAAAGATGCCCGGGCTGTTGACCATCATCTCCGTCCCCTCCGACAAGTAGGACGCGCTGATCTGCGCCGACCAACTCTACCGGGAAGTAGTTGCAGCAGCTGCCGTTAAGGCGCCTGCTCTTGCCGCTGAAGGCCCGGAAGGGAAGAAGAAGCCCGGCAAGACCTCTCGCACCCACTCCGGCAAGCGCACCTCCCCAGAGTGTTGTGCTACCATCGAGGACGCGCCAGAGAGCTCTACGAACAAGAGCAAGAAATCCAGAGCCGAGCCACCGCAGACCAAGAAGGTGTCCGTCAGGGAGGATGGCACGGGAGGGGCCATCACCATAGGCTCCACCCTCGATAGCAAATAGGAAGGCGCGCTCGTCACCTTCCTGCGGGTGAATGTCGACGTGCTTGCGTGGCAAGCATGCGACATCCCCGGTGTTCCCAGGGAGGTGATTGCACACCAGCTAGCTGTCTGCCCTCATGCGCGGCCCGTCAAGCAGAACGCCAGAAAGCAAGCTCTGGAGAGGTAGGAGTTCATCACAGAGGAGATCAGGAAGTTGGAAGCGGCAGGTTTGGTGAGAGGAGTGCTCCACCCGACGTGGTTGGCCAATCCGGTAGTGGTGCGCAAGGCGAATGGGAAGTGGAGGCTGTGTATTGATTACACAGATATCAATAAGGCTTGTCCCAAGGACCCCTTCCCGTTGCCGCGCATTGACCAGATTGTTGACTCCACGGACGGGTGTGATCCTCGACGCCTACTCGGGCTACCACCAAATCTTCATGACAAGAGAGGATGAAGAAAAGACAACATTCATCCCCCCATGTCGTACGTATTGCTTTTTACGGATGCCTTTCGGGTTGAAGAGTGTTGGCTCAACGTTTGCAAGAGCAGTCCAAATTGGTTTTGAACCTCAGCTCCATAGAAATATGGAGGCATACATGGATGACAAAGTGGTCAAAACCAAGGATGGGCCAACTCTTGTACAAGATCTGGAAGAGACGTTTGCCAACCTGCGCAAGATCAACCTCAAACTCAACCCTGAGAAGTGTGTCTTCGGTGTTCCGTCCGGCAAGCTTCTCGGGTTCTTTGTGTCACAGCGCGGGATCGAGGCAAACCCAGGCAAAATCAAGGCTATCGAGCAAACTGAGGCGCCCAAGCGGATCAAGGATGTGCATCGGCTCACCGGCTGCATCGCCGCCATGAGCCGATTCATCTCCAAATCCGCCGAGCGCGCCCTTCCTTTCTTCAAAATCTTGAAGAAGGCAGGCCCAATGGAGTGGACCCCAGAAGCCGAGGTAGCACTGCAGGATCTGAAGAAATACCTCTCCTCCATGCCAATACTGGTTGCGCCTAAACCACAAGAGGCGTTGCTGCTGTATCTAGCGGCGACGAATATGGTGGTCAGCGCCGCACTGGTGGCGCAGAGAGAGGTTGATGAAGAGGCAGTGGCGGCAGCAGAACCAGCCGATGGAAAGCCGAAGATCCCACCGGCAGGGCCTGGTGCCGGCAAGGCAGGGCCCCCGACATGATCTGGCGCCACCGAGGCAGTACTCACGCAGTCAGGCGAGGTGGTGCGGAAGAAGAAGATGATGCAGCACCCGGTTTACTTTGTCAGCTCCCTCTTGCAGGGGGCTAGGTCGAGGTATTCCGTGTGCAAAAATTGCTCTTTGGCCTCCTTATGGCCTCGAGGAATCTGCGTCATTACTTCCAAGCCCATGAGATCACTGTCGTCACCCGCCTCCCATTGCAACGGATACTGCATAACTCAGATTCGACCGGAAGGATTGTGGAATGGGCCTTGGAATTGTCAAGCTTTGGTTTAAGGTTTGAGAGTACCTCGACAATCCAGAGCAGAGTCTTGGCGGAGTTCATTGCAGAATGGACCTTGATGCCTGACGAAGAAATCCAGGAGCTCCCAGGCAAGGAAGCAGACCGCGACTGGATCATGTACTTTGATGGGGCTTTCTCGCTGCAAGGCGCCGGTGTTGGTGTGCTGCTCGTCGCACCCAGCGGAGAGCACCTCAAGTATGTGATCCAGATGCACTTCCCCAGGGAGATGTCCACCAACAACACTGCTGAGTATGAGGGATTGCTTGCCGGTCTCAGGATCGCGGCAGACCTCGGGGTTAAGAAGCTCATCGTCAGGGGTGACTCGCAGCTCGTTGTCAGACAGGTCAACAAGGATTATCAGAGCCCATTGATGGAGGCTTACGTAGATGAGGTGAGGAAGCTGGAGGAACACTTTGACGGTATCCAAGCGGAGCACGTCCCCCGAATGGAGAACGACATCGCCTATTACCTGTCAAAGCGTGCCGCATTCAAGCTACCTGTGGAACTAGGTACCTTTTTGCTCCGGTTAACTCAACCATCCGTCCAACCATCAACAGGGCAGAACAAGCGGAGGAAGTCAGGTCCCGGCAAGTACTTTCCTACCGAGCCCCCTGGGACCGCCGGCAAGGGTGCTGCCGCGGATGCTGAGCCTGCCCAAGAGCAACTGGCTTTGGCAGGGCGTCAAGCCCTGGCCGTAGAGATAGCCCCTCCCATGGCGAGAGAGATGCCTTTGGTCCTTGCTGTCGAGCCCCAGGCTCCAGCATGGGTGCAGCATACCGTCCAATTCCTCCAAATAGGGGAGCTTCCTAAGGAGCAGGAAGAAGCGGAGAAAGTAGCCCGTCGGTCCGCCCTGTACCAGTTCGACGACGACGTCCTGTACAGAAGAAGGTCGAACGGCGTGAAATTGAAGTGCATCCCCCGGGAGGAAGGACTGGAGCTGTTGGCAGAGATACATGGAGGCATATGTGGCTCCCACATAGGGTCGAGGGCCCTTGCCGGAAATGCGTTCCGGCAAGGTTTATTCTGGCCCACCGCCCTCGAGGATGCGACGGCACTAGTAACCTGTAACACCCCGGATGTAACTTTCCATATTTGTAACTCCAACTCTTGCCATTTTCGGCTATGTGTTATGATATTCCCTTCGTGGTCGGGTTCTGTCTTTCGTTTTGCATTTTGTTCATGTCATCATGTGCATTGCATTTGCATACGTGTTCGTCTCATGCGTCCGAGCATTTTCCCCGTTGTCCGTTTTGCAATCCGGCACTCCCACATGCACCGGCGCACCCCCTCTTGTCTCTTTTTGTGAGCGGGTGTTAAACGTTCTCGGAATGGACCGAGGTTTGCCAAGTGGCCTTGGTATACCACCGGTAGACCACCTGTCAAGTTTCGTTCCATTTGGAGGTCGTTTGACGCTCTAACGGTTAACCGGGTAACCGCAAAGGTCTGTTGTGTGTTGCAGGAAACCCCCCTCCTAACAGCCCAATAACCCATCTAAGTCACATCCATGCTCTCAGTCGTTCGATCACGATCGTGTGGGCGAAAACTACTCCATTTGGAGTTTCCTAGCTCCCTATGCCTATATAAACACCTCCCCCTCCGAAATTTGCATCCAAATCGCAGATAAACCATAGCCCCGCTCCTCCGCGCCGCCGGACGTGTCCGTCCCGCGCCGGACACAACCGCCGCCACCTCACCCCGGCCAATCCGCCGCCGCCACGTCAGCGCCGCCACCGCCCGCGCCCAACCGTGCCGTGCCACGTGTCCCGCCACCGCCATCCACCGCTCGCGGCCCGGAGAGCCCGAGTCGGGCCCTCCCAGCCCGTCCGTCGTCCGCCGCGTGCCTGCCCGTGCCCGGCTCCTCCCGAGCGCGCCTCCGCCCGCGCGGCTCCCCGCCGCCGCCGCTGTACCAGCTCCCCGCTGCTCCGCCTCTCGCCGGCGCGCCCCGCCGCCTCGCCCCGTGCGCCGCTGCGGGCCTCGAGCCCCGAGACGACCCGCGCCGCCCTGCCTCCCACCGTCCGCCGGCGCGGCGCCCGTGGTCCTCCTACGCCCGTGTGCCGCCTCTCGTGCTTCCCCGGCTCCAACTCCGGCGAGACCCACGGCGACCTCGACATCCGTGCCCCGATCCAGATCTGGAGGTTGACCCCGAAATCCCCCCAAGTCCCGAATATTTTTGCATTATGTGCTCATGTTCATCGCATCATATCTCATTGCATACTGCTTCGTTTTGCGTGCATGATATATCGAAATGTTTGGCTCGAGATGCTATTCATTTTGTTCCATTATGCCATGCTCGTTTGAGTCCATCTTAATGCCCAAATCTCTGGTGCAAGGGTGCTATATGATGTTTACTAGTATTACTTATCAGAACTTGGTGTTTTGTTATTTTTGCTACATTTGATGTGTGCATCTTATGGGCATGAGCTCTACAGGTGTTTTGATTTATGCCATGACATCTTTACAGAGGTGTATAGCATGTATTTTTTTGATCTATGTGGTGACTAGCACAAGCATGCAAACTAGGCTTCGTTATGTTTCTGTTTTCAGGGACTTAGGATTTTCACTGTCTGTTACTGCTGTTATTTTGTTGCCATGTATCCATGTGTCTACAGTGAGATCGATGCTTCTTTTGAGTATGTTCAGTAAGGATGTTTTGTAGATATAGTTATGCTATATCCATCCGTGCCCCTGTTTGCAATTATGGAGTGCCCTAGCATGTCTTAATCTTGCTCTACTTTTGCTATACAAATATTCCTGGCAGATTGTTAACATGATATTCAATTTTGCCAAGGTTGTTGTAGTTGATCCATACATGCTATGAACTTGCTCTTGCCACGGATAGCTTCATAAACATGCCATCTCGCTGTAGGTATGCTTTTTTTGTCATGAATTGCTTTGTGATGAGTGAATCGAGCTCACCAAGATGCCTTCATAATTCTGTTACTGCCATGCTCTGTTTTCTGCTGTCTAAAACCTGTTAACGAAACTTGCTATGTTTACATGGGTACCATCGTATCTTCTGCCCATTTTTTCCTCATGGTCACTAAGGGACTTTTGTTCTATGCATTTATTAGATTCATTTCACGCCTATTTTTGCTATGATAAGTTCCTGTAGCATGTGTTTTGCTTGCTCTGAACATTGCAACCTGATGATGTTTCAGCCATGTTCAGTATTTCCACTAAGTCTGTGACACTGATATCTTTTGCACGTTTGCCATGCTTGTTTGAACCTGTTGTTTTGTGATCTAGCCGTAGCTCAGTGTTCATCTTTTGTCAACCATCTCCTGTAGATTACTGCCATATGCTTTGTTGCTATGTTGGGGTGATGTAGTATAGTTGCTTGATGTATTCTAAGTGGCATCATGCTGTTAATCGTAGATTCGTGTCATTCTTGTTTTGCTTGCCATTTGCAAACCGTGCATCCGTTTCCGGTGATCTTTATGTAGATTTTGACCGAAATCATCTCATCTTTCCAGTGGCATACTTGGTTTGCCAAGTTACTGCCTTGTTCATCCTTTTTCTTCCGGAGCACGCATACGCACCGCATATCATATCTTGCATATCATGCATGTATTGCATCATGGTTCTTGTGCGTTTCCCGTGATTGATTGTTGTTCCATTGCTTGTGTTCTAGCTGTGGGTAGAGCCGGGAGACGAGTTCGTGAACTAGGAACCTGTTGAGTATGCTTACGAGGATCAAGCTTTCGACAACTCTGAGAACCTGGGAGGCAAGATGACCATACCCTCAAAATCACTTCTATCTTTGCTTTGCTAGTTCTTCGTTCTATTGCCATGCTGCGCTACCTACCACTTGCTATATCATGCCTCACATATTGCCATGTCAAGCCTCTAACCATCCTTTCCTAGCAAACCGTTGTTTGGCTAAGTTACCGCTTTTGCTCAGCCCTTCTTATAGCGTTGCTAGTTGTAGGTGAAGTTCAAGTTGGTTCCATGTTGGAACATGGATATTTTTTTGGAATATCACAATATCTCTTATTTAATTAATGCATCTATATATTTGGTAAAGGGTGGAAGGCTCGGCCTTATGCCTAGTGTTTTGTTCCACTCTTGCCGCCCTAGTTTCCGTCATACCGGGATTATGTTCCTTGAGTTTGCGTTCCTTACGCGGTTGGGTGATTTATGGGACCCCCTTGACAGTTCGCCTTGAATAAAACTCCTCCATCAAGGCCCAACTTTGGTTTTACAATTTCCCACCTAAGCCTTTTTCCCTCGGGTTCTCGCGAGCCCGAGGGTCATCTTTATTTTAAACCCCCCGGGCGAGTGCTCCTCTGAGTATTGGTCCAACCTGTCAGTCGCCAGTGGCCACCAGGGGAAACACTGGGCTCGCTTATCGGAAGCTTGGACAATCCGGTGTGCCCTGAGAAGGAGATATGTGCAGCTCCTATCGGGATTTGTCGGCACATTCGGGCGGCTTTGCTGGTGTTGTTTTACCATTGTTGAAATGTCTTGTAAACCGTGATTCCGAGGCTGATCGGGTCTTCCCGGGAGAAGGTTTATCCTTCGTTGACCGTGAGAGCTTATAATGGGCTAAGTTGGGACACCCCTGCAGGGTATTATCTTTCGAAAGCCGTGCCCGCGGTTATGAGGCAGATGGGAATTTGTTAATGTCCGGTTGTAGAGAACTTGACACTTGACTTAATTAAAATACATCAACCGTGTGTGTAGCCGTGATGGTCTCTTTTCGGCGGAGTCCGGGAAGTGAACACGGTTTGAGTTATGCATGAACGTAAGTAGTTTCAGGATCACTTCTTGATCATTTCTAGCTTCGCGACCGTTGCGTTGCTTCTCTTCTCGCTCTCATTTGCGTATGTTAGCCACCATATATGCTTAGTGCCTGCTGCAGCTCCACCTCATTACACCATCCTTTCCTACAAGCTTAAATAGTCTTGATCAAGCGGGTGTGAGATTGCTGAGTCCTCGTGACTCACAGATTCTACCAAAACAGTTGCAGGTGCCGACGATACCAGTGCAGAGGACGCAACCGAGCTCATGTGGGAGTTCGACGAGGAACGCGGTCGTTACTATGTTTCTTTTCCTGATGATCAGTAGTGGAGCCCAGTTGGGACGATCGGGGATCTAGCATTTGGGTTATCTTATTTTCATTTGGATTTGACCATAGTCGGTCTATGTGTGGATTTTGGTTGATGTATGAATTAATTTATGTATTGTGTGAAGTGGCGATTGTAAGCCAACTCTCGTTATCCCATTTTTGTTCATTACATGGGATTGTGTGAAGATGACCCTTCTTGCGACAATACCTACAATGCGGTTATGCCTCTAAGTCGTGCCTCGACACGTGGGAGATATAGCCGCATCGTGGGCGTTACATAACCAAGTGTGAAGCGTGTCAATTCCATTCAAAGAAGCTTCATCAACCAGCTCAAGCCCTTCAAACAATCCCTCTCTCCTGGCCATTCTCGGTCTGGGGGCTCGATATACTGGGCCCTTTCCCCCGCGCTGTCAGGGGCTTTGAGTACTTGTACGTTGCAATCGACAAGTTCAAAAAGTGGCCGGAGGTGGAAGCAGTGAGAAAGGTGACTGCTCAGTCAGCTGTAAGGTTTTTCAAAGGACTGGTCTGTTGTTTTGGTGTGCCAAGCAGAGTCATCACCAATAACGGCACATAGTTCACAAGCCACACCTTCATGCAATACATCCAAGACCTCGGCAACAAGGTCTGTTTTGCTTCCGTGGCACACCCACGGAGCAACAGCCAAGCGGAGAGGGCAAATGCTGAAGTGTTGCGAGGCCTAAGAACAAAGACTTTTGACAAGTTGCGCAAGACCGGAAGGCGCTGGATTGATGAATTGCCGGCGGTTCTTTGGTCGATCAGGACGACGCCAAATCGAGCCACCGGCCAGACACCTTTTGCCCTGGTATACAGGGCAGAAGCAGTTCTCCCCACGGAACTCATATACGGGTCACCTCGAGTGCTCGCTTATGATGAGCTTGAGCAAGAGCAGTTGAGCCAAGATGAAGCAACGCTCCTTAAGGAAGATCATCTTCGGGCGGCTGTGAGAGCAGTGCGCTACCAGCAAGCCTTGCCCCGCTACCATAGCCGCAAGGTTCATGCCCGAAGCTTTAAGGAAGGCGACCTTGTTCTTCGGCGCGTTCAGTCGGCCAAGAATTCCAACAAGTTGACGCCAAAGTCGGAAGGCCCTTATTGGGTAATACGAGTCACCAGGCCCGGCGCAGTCCGCCTGGAGACCGACGATGCTGTCCCAGTGAGCAACTCCTGGAACATCGAGCATCTGCGCAAGTTTTTCCCGTAAGGCGCGGCTTGCCGGGCCTCCCGGCAAGCCACCTTTTGTACAAGCTTTGCCGGCAAGGCATGTAACCCTTTGTACAAAGCCAGGCGCAGACCCTAAGCATAAATAAATGAACCACTGGCACCCTAAGTTATATCATGCATGCTAGGTCGAGTCTCTTCCTTTGTTAGGGTTGATAGTGCTTAGCGGCGACTAACCCCTAGCCTAGAGGTCGAGTGCGCGTCTATCTGTTTCTTTTCTGTCCTCCTTTAGTTCGCAGGGCACATGAGCACTTCTGCTGAGCTACTTGGAAGAAGGGAAACGGACCGGTGTCCCGACCCCGGCAAACCAGAGTTGCCGGGGGCTGCAAGCACAAGGATCCAACCACGGCAAGATAAGGTTGCCGGGGGCTGCAGATCCAGATAAGTCTTACATCCTCTATCATGCATTTCGGAACGGAACTGGGATATGTGAAACCTCGTTTTATTTCTATGCCACCGTGCTCCACTTTTCTATACCCAAGGATTATCTCCTGGGCCCAGATTTGGTTGTAGTCGCGGTGGCAAGGAAGTAGAACGAGGAGCCTAAGCCCGCTTCATTCCTGCCTCCGCCAAGGGCGCGAGAATGGTCGAGCGAAGTAGGGGGACGGCAAGGCCTGTTGGCGGGTGAAAACGTTTATCTTAAATTGTAACAATGATTCGTTCCTTGTCGCGGGGTCTGCCCACGAACGAAAAACCCGGCAAACATCCCTTTTTCCTTAAAAACATCCCACACAGGTACAGCCCGTACGGAATGAAAAACATGAACAAAGGGGATTACAAGCTTTAAATTTAACAAGGCCCGAAGGCTTACAGATTAAAAAAGAGATAAGATGCCCATTATCCCTTTATTGTCCCTCTCCTCAGGAGGCTGGTCAAGGAGGCGAGAGGGCAAAAGGGGCGCCTAGGGGAGCTACGAGCAGCAGAAAGCACCAAGAGAACACCTCGGTGGCCGTCCACGGGTGGGCCGCTGGGAAAGGAGCTGGAAGACGAGGCGGCAGGACCGGCGGTACGCAATGAAGGCGTCGGTGCCCGCGTACTCCGAGTTGACGGCCATGCCGCCCGCCCTCTTCCTCTTCCGCAGCCTCCTGATGCCAGCCGCCCAAGGAGACGGCCCCGAGAAGTTCAAGGAGCTGGCCCCACCCCCGGCAAAACCCTGCCGGAGGAGCGGCCAGGTGCAGATGTTGCTGCTGCCGCACCCGCCCAAGTGCGGGGCGTCCGACGCCTAGTCGGACTCGTGCCCGTCATCTGCCCCACTGTCCTCCTCATCACTTTCGCTCGAGGAAGAGCTTCCATCGTCGGAATATCCGTCGGAGGAGCTCTCCACGCAGCATTTCAGGCGAGTCCCGAAGTCTCCGAAGACCTTGAGGGAGAGCAGGCCGTCCTCCATTAATTTGAAGTAGCGGACCAGCCCCGCCGTCAGGCTGTGGATGCGAGCGAACGTCTTCCACCGGCGATGGAGGGACATGACCCGAGCAGCCGGGAAGTCGACGTCAACCCGCGTGCCCCCATTCCCACAACCCCTAATGTGCAATCTAAGGGATTGGGGCGGGTCACGCTCCATCTCCCGAGCAAACGGGGCGGGAAGACGAAGACGGCGACGCAGAGGCCGGCACAACCAGATGAAGAACTCGCGAGGCTGGTCTCCAACATGGCCTTCCTTTGGAAAAGGCATCATTGGCGGGGCGAAGCCGGCGCGCCACCCCGTCCTCCTCTTCCCCGAGCACTACGGCCTCTGCCCCGGCCTCACCCACGGCCTCGCCCCCTCCCCCTTCCCCTCGCGGCCGTTTCCACCACCGCGGGCTCAGGAGGAGGAGGGACGCGCTGTCGAGCAGCGACCCTCGCCGCCACCGTCGAGGGACCAGGATTCCCCTTCTCCATGGCGAGTGAAAGGAAGAAGCAGAAGCAAGAGGAGATAGATGACAAAAGAGTGCGGGACGCCATCCCTCCTTCCCCTCTTTATAAAGGGGTGGTGTTGGGGATATTACCACTGGGCGTAAACCGGCCAGGAGAGGCCGGGTTAACTTCATAAGTAGTTCATCTGTATCTGAATCCCATGAAGACAGACGGTGACGCTTCATGAAGGCCCAGGGCCCAAAGCCGGTTTAAGGCATGTAGACACAAACCGGCATTGAGATGTAAACTTGTGTTGTAAGATATGCGTAGCAGAGACCGAGCCGGACACGATTATGAGCCGGCCTCGGAGTCTGTAAACCGATGGGCTTCAACCCATGTATATAAGGGGACGAACCGATGGTGGTTCAGGGACAACAAACAACAACTCGAGACTCAGGCAAAGCGTATTTGCTCCCTGGTCATCGAAACCCCATCAATTCCATCACAACTAGACGTAGGATTTTACCTTCATCGAACGGGCTGAACTAGTATAAAATTCTCTGGCGTCCCTTGTCTGCTTCAACCCCTTCGAGCTAACCCGTAGCGATGGCTCCACGACTAAGTCCTTTCTCTAGGACATATGCCGTGACAAAACCACGACAGTTGGCGCCCACCGTGGGGCTATCGCACGATGGTTTCAAGTTCTTCGAGGGCAGCTTCGAAGGACTCAAGGGTTACGCTGTGGGCCGGATGACCAAGAGTCGTCGCGGCAAGCTCTACATCTATGATGCAGGCTGGGGCCCTGAGGCCAGCTCAATCGAGTACGGGTACCGGGTCCCCTTTGGTGGCATACACGTTTTCATTGGCAAGATCGGTGAACCGGGCCCTGAGCCAGACATCTACACCGACCCCGTCGAAACGGCTCAGCGTGCGAGATCTGCCAGGGTCAAGCCTATCATGAAGCGTGCCTTCGTGCAAGTTATCCATGGAGGTGAATCTGAGGATAGATCGGAATCTGGTGGTGAGACCGTCGTTTATTCCAGCGACGAGTCATCGACTGGAGAGACCGAGTCGTTATATCAGTTACAAGATGGCCGGATTGGGGGATGTTCCGATGGCGACAGTATTCCGGACCCCTTTGATCTGCCAAACCGGGTGGCGATCTTCATGGCCGGCACGCAACCAGCGCTCCACTCTTCAATCGTAGCGGCGATGATTTCCGGATCAGCAGCGGTGGCAGCGGCTGGGGCAGGAGGCCCTGTGCGACCACCGGCTCAGGTTCTATCTGATTTGTTTGATATGTTGGCAACACTAATGGCGGAGGTTAACCCGGCGGAATAGGATACACACGATGCGGAAATCGTGAAAGTGAAAGATCAGATCACCCAGGCAAAAGCTGACATAGCAGCTGAGGATATCAAGATAGCCGCGGAGCGGGCCTCTTTGGATGCACAAGCTTACCGGATTATGCTGGATCAGAGTGCGTCAAACAAAGTCCTGACGAGGAGGCACCGATCTCGCCTGCCGTCGGTTTATGACGCTAGAAATCTCTTTAACACCCCAGGGGCAGGAACCAGTAATCCGCCGGTGGTAAACCGGGCAGAGGCACCCGGAGCAGGGGCGCCGGTTCAGCCACGTTTGGTGGATCCGCCTCGTCAGAACAACGTTGTGGTACCTCATGTCCCCACACCACCAGGTCATTATTCTAACCCAATGGACAACATTGTCGCTGCCGCTTCATGGCTGGCGGCCATCCCGATCGAAGGCGATTCGCCAGCAGCGGTCGAGACGTGTCGGGTTAAGGAGCTTCTTCAGACAGCCTTGATTCAACAGGAGGCTTATTCATATAGTCGCGATCGGATTCATTCCACTCCCCATCCAAGTCGGAGTTACAGTAGGTGTATGGATGAACCGGCAGTGTCAAGCAATGCGCGGAACCGTGATCCGCCCCGTGGCCATAACCCGGCGGGTGGTGCCGGTGATCCTCAGGATGTGGTGGACCGGGATCGGGCACGCAGAGAGGCCGAGTTAGCGGCACAACACGAGGCCCGTTAGCTTACTCCGGTTCGTCCAACCACATCGGTGGAACCAGGAGTTACCTCTAGTTCCTTGGGAGTGCCATGTCTTGTCCCGGCGTTGCGCAATGTGCGCCTGCCCAAAGATTTCAAGGGTTCGCGCAAGGTGCTGAATTACACCGCTGATTTATCCCCTGAAACATGGGTTGAAAGCTACGAGATGGCCATGGAGATGCTGGACGTGGATGATGCGGCATGTGCGAAGTACTTCACCATGATGCTAGAAGGAACGGCCCGCACTTGGCTAAAGAGTTTACCGGCTAATTCTATCAGGTCATGGGCTGAGTTGAGAGCCTGGTTTGTTCAGAATTTCAAGGATACATGCAAGCAGCCCATGTCAATTGTGGACTTAGTTGCCTGTGTCTGGGAGGAAGGAGAGTCAACAACCCATTGGGTGCGCCGGGCTTCGGAGATTTTGCATTCATCAGACCGCATCAACGCTGACACCGCAGTTTTAACATTGGAAGGCAATTGCCGGTTTCAACCTTTGAAGTTGAAGTTGGGATGGCTCAAACGACATTGTAATGACAT
This sequence comes from Triticum aestivum, assembly GCF_018294505.1. NCBI lineage: Eukaryota > Viridiplantae > Streptophyta > Magnoliopsida > Poales > Poaceae > Triticum > Triticum aestivum. The sequence goes on from NC_057814.1 coordinate 359,662,051, forward strand.
GGGAACCCTCATGGATGCACTCGTGAAGTATGCCGACTCTGATAGTACCAAGGATCCCGAGTCTAACGATGATAAGATAGGGAAGGGAAAGAAGAGCGGCAATGCCAAGGGGCAGCACGACAACCCATCGGGTCAGGGAAACGGTGGCAAGCGTAAAGCGGACCACGGTTTATATTTTGTGGCAAACACTAACACGCATGACAAGGGCCAGTGGCGTAAGGGTAAACCACCCCGGCGGAATGGAATGCCGAATCCTAATCCGGACCGTTTGTCGTATCTGTTGAACCAGCCCTGTCCAAAGCATGGGATGAAGGAGGAACCATCTACACACCTCTGGAAATATTATTATATCATGCAAGAGCTCAAAAATTCTGATTCTTTCTGGTATGATCATGGATCAGGAGGCGGTTCGGGCTCTGGCTCTCATGGGCCGGGTTATGGAGGAGGAAATTCCGGTTCGGGATTCCATGGCAATCAGGGTGGACATAACAATCAAGGCAATCAAGGTAACCAAGGTGGCTATAATCATCAGGGCAATCAGCAGCAGCAGCAGTCGGGTTACCAGAGCAACCCGAAGCAGTTGAATAGCGGATAGTATCATGTCTTCACCACTAGCTTGGACAAGCGCGATCAGAAGCTTCATAAAAGGATGGTGAATGCCGTTGAACCGGCGGTGCCCCGTTATTTGCGCTGGTCCGAGCAGCCCATTGTGTGGAGTAGAGACGATCATCCACCCCGGGTTGACAACCCGGGTCATCTGGCTCTGGTGGTGGCACCTCAGGTGGGAGGTTATAAGTTCACTAAGGTACTCATGGATGGAGGGAGTAGTATCAATATCCTTTATTATGAAACTTTCCGTCGCATGGGGTTAACAGATAAAAATCTTAAACCGTCCAATACGGTGTTCCATGGTGTGCTGCCTCGTAAGTCGGTATATCCTGTTGGTAAGATAGCTCTGGAGGTGGCCTTTGGAGATGAGCATGACTCGAGATCAGAAACCTTGACCTTTGAAGTGGTGAAAATCAGAAGCCCGTATCATGCCCTATTTGGACGGCCAGCTTATGCTAAGTTTATGGCACGGCCTTGTTATGTCTATCTACAGCTCAAGATGCCGGGTCACAAGGGAACTATAACCGTGCATGGAAGCCGCAAGATTGCTCTGGAGTGTGAGGAAGGTGATGCGGCTTATGCCGAGTCGGTTTGTGCAACAGAGGAGTTGATGTTTTACAAAGACAATGTTGATCCGACAGATATGACTTCATTGAAGAAACCAACTACGGGGCATGATTCGGCCCAGAAGTTTAAATCGGCTGATGAGACTAAACTTGTTAACTTCGTGCCTGGCGATTCGTCCAAGCAGTTTAGCATCAGCGCTAACTTGGATCCGAAATAGGAAAGCGCGCTCATCGAGATCATCTGTGAGAATCAGGACATCTTTGCATGGAAGCCTTCTGACATGCCTGGTGTACCGAGAGAACTCGCTGAGCACACCCTCAATGTTGATCCTAAGTATAAACCGGTCAAGCAGTTTCTCCGCCGGTTCAGTGAAGAAAGACGCAAAGCTATTGGAGAAGAAGTAGCCAGGCTCTTGGCGGCTGGATTTATCGTTGAAGTATTCCATCCTGAGTGGTTGGCTAATCCGGTGCTGGTCCTCAAGAAGAATGGCACTTGGCGTATGTGTGTGGACTACACAGATCTCAACAAAACTTGTCCAGCAGATCCTTTTGCGCTCCCCTGTATTGATCAGATTATTGATGCTACGGCGGGTTGTGAGCGGTTAAGTTTTTTGGATGCATATTCTGGTTATCATCAGATCAAAATGGTAGTTAAGGACCAGGAGAAGACGGCCTTCATAACTCCCTTTGGAGCCTTCTACTATGTGTCCATGCCCTTTGGTCTCAAGAGTGCACACGCAACTTATCAACGGTGTGTGCAGAATTGTCTTCATAAACAGATCGGCCGCAATGTTCACGCCTATGTGGATGATATTGTGGTGAAATCAAGGAAAAAGGAGACATTGATTGATGACTTGAAGGAAACCTTTAATAACCTGAGGGTTTATAAAATGATGCTTAATCCGGCCAAGTGCGTCTTTGGTGTACCTGCAGGCAAGCTCTTGGGTTTTCTGGTGTCTAACAGGGGCATTGAAGCTAATCCGGAAAAGATCAAGGCCATCACCTCCTTGGCTAAACCAAAGTGTATCAATGATGTTCAACGCCTGGCAGGCCGGATTGCCGCGTTGAGCCGGTTCGTCAGTCGTCTTGGTGAGAAGGCCATTCCTTTGTATCAGATGCTGAAGAAAACGGATAACTTTGTCTGGAGTGACACCGCTAATGAAGCATTTGAGGACTTAAAGCGGCAGCTAGCAAATCCGCCGATTCTCGCTGCTCCGGTTGATAAAGAACCGTTGCTGCTATATGTGGCAGCTAGCGCTTGGGCTGTTAGTGTGGCTATTGTGGTGGAGCGCAAGGAGGCAGGAAAGGAATATCCGATTCAGCGGCCGGTTTACTATATTAGTGAGGTACTCATTGAATCCAAGCAGAGGTACCCACATTGGCAAAAATTGGTGTATGGGGTTTTCATGGCAAGCCGGAAGCTTAAGCAGTATTTCCAAGGTCATCCCATCACGATGGTCAGCTCTGCTCCTTTGGGGGATATAATCCAGAATAGGGAGGCAACTGGTCGAATTGCTAAGTGGGCTATCGAGCTCGGGCCTCACGGGTTGAAATACATACCCCGAACGGCGATCAAATCTCAGGCACTTGTGGATTTCATCAATGATTGGACAGAATTACAAGCGCCAGAAGAGAAGCCGGATCACACTTAGTGGACTATTCATTTTGATGGGTCCAGGCAATTGGAGGGCTTGTGGGCTGGAGTCGTGTTAACTTCCCCACGAGGTGATAAGTTTTGTTATGTTCTCCGTTTAATGTTCCCTTGCACTAATAATGCAGCTGAATATGAGGCCTTACTCCATGGTCTACGGATGGCTATGGAGATGAATCTCAGCCGAGTTAAATGCTTCAGTGACTCGGATCTGGTGGCTCAACAAGTGTCTGACACTTGGGATTCCAAGGACCCACTAATGGCAGCATATCATCATGAGGTGGATATTGTTGCAGGTCACTTCAAAGGTTATCAGGTGGATCATGTGGACCGGCGGAAGAATGAAGCGGCAGATGCTTTAAGCCGCCTGGGTTCCCAACGTAAAGCGGTTCCACCTAATGTTTTCCTGGACGTTTTGCATAATCCGTCCGTCAAGCTCCCTGGTGAAGAGGATTTGGTTGTTCCTGATCCGGAGGCTCAGTTGGTGGCAGCTCTACATGTTATCCCGGATTGGACGGTTCCGTATCTGGCGTATATAAACCAGGGCGAGTTACCAGAGGATGAAACTTTGGCCAGACAGATAACCTGGCGGTCCAAGTCCCTTACTATTATCAATGGAGAGTTACATCATTGCAGTGTGACAGGGGTGTTTCAACGCTGTGTATCTCCTGAGGAAGGCCGTGAAATTTTGTGTGAGATCTACGAAGGAGATTGTGGGCACCATGCTGGTTAAAAATCTTTTGCGGCCAAGGCATTTTGTCACGGTTTTTATTGGTAGACAGCTCATGCTGAAGCCGAGGACTTGGTTAAAAGATGTGATGGCTGTCAGAAATTCTCACGGCGTGCTCATGTACCAGCTCAAGAATTGAGGATGATTCCAATCACCTGGCCGTTTGCAACTTGGGGGCTGGATATGGTTGGGCCTTTCAAGAGGTCCAAGGACAAGAAGACCCACCTTTTAGTGGCGGTTGATAAGTTCACAAAATGGGTGGAGGCAGAGCCAGTTAGTAAGTGTGATGCAGCCACGGCAGTTCAATTCATCAAAAAGGTGATCTTCCGGTTTGGCTTTCCACACAGCATTATAACAGACAATGGTACCAATCTATCAAAGGGTGCCATGAAGGAGTTCTGTCAATGAGAGCACATCCGGCTTGACGTGTCATCAGTGGCTCACCCCCAGTCCAATGGTCAAGCGGAGAGGGCCAATCAAGAGATCTTGAGAGGCATCAAACCCTGGCTAATGGTTCCTTTGCAACGGACGCCGGGTTGTTGGGTTGAGGAGTTACCTTCAGTGTTATGGAGCATCAATACCACACCCAACAGATCGACAGGCTAGACGCCGTTCTTCATGGTTCATGGAGCGAAAGCGGTTCTTCCTAGTGACATCCGTCATGACTCGCCTCGTGTAGCAGCATATATTGAAGCGGATAATGAGAAGGCACGTCAGGAAGCTCTTGACCTGTTAGATGAGGAGCGTGATATGGCGACAGCCCGTTCGGCGATTTATCAGCAAGATTTGCGTCGTTATCATAGCCGTCGGGTTAGAACCAGAACCTTTCAAAAAGGAGATTTGGTGCTTCGACTCATCCAGGATCAGACGGATATGCACAAGCTATCCCCCCCTTGGGAAGGGCCTTTTGTGGTCAGCAAGGATTTGCGCAATGGGTCTTACTACCTAATCGATGTTCGAGAGCGCAAAGACTCACGTAAATCGGAGGAGGAGACCAACCGGTCGTGGAATATTGCTCATCTTCGGCCCTACTATACTTGAGCTACAGGCTCTGCTTATGTACATATTATGACATTGTATATATTATGATCAATATAATAAACCGGAACCTCAGCTAAAGCGGGGTATCTATTGTTTTCTTACATCACGTGTGGTTACATGGAGCTTACAAAGCGGCGTCCGGTTTACCCCTTGATTTAGCTTCTTAAAGCTTGATATCAGATCACTTGGGGGCTTGGTCGTATCCGAACCATAGCTACACCTCTTGATCGGCGCAATGCCACAGCATCACTTGGGAGCATGGTCGAACCCGAACCATGGCTACGCCTCTTGATCGGCGTAAAGCCACAGAATCACTTGTGGGCTTGGTCGTATCCGAACCATAGCCACGCCTCTTGATCGGCGTAATGCCACAGCATCACTTGGGAGCATGGTCGAACCCGAACCATGGCTACGCCTCTTGATGGGCGTAAAGCCACAGAATCACTTGGGGGCTTGGTCGAACCCGAGCCATAGCAATGCCTTTTGATCGGCGTAATGCCACAGCATCACTTGGGGGCTTGGTCGAACCCGAACCATAGAAACACCTCTTGATCAAATTTGGGGCCTGGCAGCCCGTGAAAAGCCTCAACTACAACTGTTTTATTTGCCTTTTGCTAAGTTTCTTTTTCTTTGCTAAGATTTGTGATGTTTTCAAACCAGTGTTTATCAACCCGGTTGGGCTGTCAACTACAAGTTGTCAGTACATGACCAAGTTATACTCCGGAGACTATCAGCCCGGTTTGGTTTTGACTCATAGTCACCAGTATGGAATAAGCCGTTGTTTATCACAACCCGGAACGGTTTTGTTGTAAACCGACATTATATAACAGGAGATACTTTTACTTCGGATTAAGGTTCTTGCCTTCATTACAAGGTTGGTCAGCCAACACTATGCCTAAAGGTCGCAGGTATCATATATTTCCATACTTGGTTATCTTTTACAACCTTGGTTATAAAACTTGGTCATATATATAGTTGGGTATCATGACCCACCCGGTGGTAAACCGCCAGGGCGCTTTAAGCTTTTTATCTGCAGGAACAATTGGAATAAATAGCTATGGATTATGAACATCATATCTCAAAGCATGGCGGATTAACACGCATCAGTTGCAGATAAATATGCACGAAGGCATAACAGACCAAGTGTTTTAATTAGCCTATTACAAGGCGTTTCAGTACCCAAAGGAATAATTGTTTCTCAAAAAAAACATTGCAGTATGGAAGGTTAAACCGGGCCCCGGGTTATGATCACTGAGCAGCTTGACCTGATGGCTACGGGTCATCTTGCACCGGTTCTTCTTCTTCGTCCCTACCCAGCGGCTGGAAGTCAACAGTTGTCCAGTCGATCCCAGTTAAAGCTTGGAACACAGCTTCATCGCTTATAAGGGTGGACGGTTCAATATCAGGGGCATAAGTGTGCTTACGGATTGGAGGGATCAGGCTTTGAGTTTCAAGAGCTGTTGCAGCAACCCGCTTGTTATTGATATCATAACTTGCCTGATAATGTGAAAGATCATCTTCTTCAGGAAGTTGACAAACCAGTGGACGTACTTCCTGGTTTATGGCGCGGAGATCTTCAGTGGAAATTCTGATCCGTCCTCTTTCAAGCTTGGGTAGCCTTTAGCCACGTCCGTCGGATCAAGATCAGGCACCCATTCTTTTGCCCGGGTTAGCGCGGTCAGAGCGCCAGCCCTTGTAGCAGACCTCTTCAGCTCTTCTATCCAGGCAGGCAGCATAGATAGCATGTCTAAGGTATCCTTGATCAACGTCGGGAGTGGCTTATTGTGCGAAGCGGTGTAGATAATCCGTTGTGCGCCGGTATAAAGTTGCTCTATCAGCGTGTAGGCAACTTTCAACTTCTTCTGCACATCTGAGCCCAGATGGCTAATGCTGGTTCCTGTGTCATTACAAACATCAGTAAACTGGCAACGCATGAGAGGATATGTTGAAAGCGTAAAGGAAGGATGCTTACCAAACACGGCAGAGGTCATAGCATGCACTTGCCGCTTTACACCAGTCAGCTCGTCAACCACTGGTTTAAGAGCGGCTTCTGCGTTTTCAGCCTTTTTTATCAAAGCAGCTTTTTGAGTCTCCCAATCCGCCCACTCTTTGTTGAAGCCCTCTTTCAGTTTCTCCATAGCGCCTAGAGCACGGGTCAACTCTTCCTTCGCTTTGGAGGCTTCAGCTTGCTGGGTTTTGATGTTCTCCTACAGATCAGCGGTTTGACATTCCTTCTTGCTCAACTCCGCCTGTAAAGAGACAGATACATAATGAGTTGACAGTACATATTTGAAGTACCAAGCACATAACAAGTTACGCCCTTAGTACTTGGGGGCTAATGCATATTTGTGTTTACTCAGAAATTTTTACAAGTCCCAAACACAATACAAGTATTAAGCTTGGCACTTGGGGGCTAATTTGTGTTTGCTCAAAAAGCTGTTGATATGGTAATTCTTCTACAGTCCGGTTCATCTTTATAAAGTTAAACCGGCCCTTGGGGACTATACCGGCGAAAGAGCAGTATGGAAAATTATAAGGAACTGGTTCATCTTAACAAGGTAATCCGGTCCCTGGAGGCTAAATAGGCAAGGTTAAGTTATGACAAAAGTCCCGGTTTAGATTGGTATCATAAATCGTCACTTGGGAGCTACTACGAGTCGATGAACTGCAATTGGACAAAGGAGAAAAACAGTAGTTACCTCATATCGCTCCTTCATCAAGTTTACCAAACTAGCTTCATAGTGACGGCTGGTATACAGACGGTTCAAGAAGCCAGAGTGAATATCTTGAACATTGAGGTTGGCGAAGCTTGGTAAATCGGCATTCCATTTGCCTTTGCCGATAGCAGAGAGATCATCCTTGGCAGTATGCTTTGACAAAGCTACAGGGTTGCCTGGAGTGGAGTGGCCAGTGCCAGTAATCATACCATCATCATCTTGTTCATCCGCAGTTCTTGCCGGAGTTGGCGGTTTATCAGTGTCCTTCGTTGGATTGACCGGTTTGTCACCAGTTCGGACAGGGCTGGTTGGCCGGTCTGCATGATTTGTAGTATCAACTTGCACTTGTTCAGCAAGGAAATCATGGTCTTGAAGCGGCGGATCGTGAAGCATGCCGCCAGCATCGGTTTCTTCCAGATCTAGAGTTGTTTCCAGTTCAGCAGCTACATTATCGTCAGCCGGTTTGTTCAACCGAGCTTTCTTGCTGGGTCTTGGCTTGGCGCTGTGAAAAGATAAGACATAAGGATCAGTACAGTGTGAAAAGATAACATATCAAGAATAAAGACATGTGCATAACTCACCCAGGAACCGTTTTGAGAGGTGGAAGCTGTGTGGCCGAAGACTCGCCAGAGGATGAGTGAGAAGTACCCTGATAATTTGAATCAGACGGGTTAAGAGGCTGGTGAAAACAACTCGCTTTCGGGCATGAAGTATCAATGGGATAAGGGACCTCTGATCGGCGTTTCCAAATCGGACTGTTTGGTAAATTGGCGGAGGTAACTACCTGGCCGCTGTGCTGGGTTGTACGGCGAGCTTCGTGCTGCTGCGTCTTCAAAAGAAAGTTCGGATCCAAATAAGCAAGAGGGTGAGAAAATTTTACTTTCCGGTTTGCTTGACGGATTTTTGATGTTGGCAGAGGATCTGAATCGGAGGAAAGAATAGTTACCTCTACGTCCTTAGCGTGACTGCCTTAAGCGCCGTCCTGATAATAATCATTGTCAATGAGATGTACGAAAAATGAACCAAGAGAGTCAAGTTCTACCTCTGATTCCGGATTTCTGCACATTATCATCAACTGGTAGATCGGAGGATGCAGTGGTCCTTATTTTGGCAGGTTTTTTAACAACCTTGGTCTTTGGACGAACTGGCTTGACCGGTTTGTCTTGCGGCTTCGCCGGTTTGTCTTGTGATGGTTTCTTGTTCCAGAACGGATCATCACCCTGTTAGAAAAATAATCACACTTTCAGAGAGTATTTGGACAGAAGCAAATTCAGATACAAAGGATTATATGATTCTTAGAGCTGGTGGTTTATTGAAGGTGTAGAAAGGGAGTAGCCCGGTTTGGGCACAAACGACCTCCGGTTCGTTCAGTATTTTCTTTACAGCCTCAGTGACTTCGTCATCTGTAAGCTGAATGTCAATGTGCCGCTGAGCATCCTTCAAACTCCCCGTGTACTCACACATCAAACTGGGCGCCGGCTTAAGGGCAGAAAGCTCCAGCTTATCCAGCAACGAGCAAGATCAACTCCTGTCAAACCGTTCGCCATGAAGGCTCTAAGCTTTGATAGTTGGGGAGCATAGTTGGCCCATTCTCTTGCTGCCAGCCTCTGAGGAAATGGGTGTGTGTTGCTCAGGCGTTCAGGGCAGTAACCTGGCAGGGGGTTTTCGTTAGATGGAGAGGTATCCATGCAGTAAAACCAAGTTTGGTTCCAATCTTTGGGGTGACTATGGAGTTTGGGATGGGGGAAGGTGACTTCTTTCCTCTTCTGAACCGCCATTCCGCCCAGTTCCGTATTGGGTCCATCTGAGAACTCGGTGCGACGGTTTAAATGAAAGAAATCCCTAAACAGTTCGACTGTAGGTTCCTCTTGCAGATAAGCTTCACAGAATACTTGGAAGTGGCAGATATTGGTAACAGAGTTGGGACCGATGTCTTGAGGGCGCAGCTGAAAATTGGCTAGCACATCTCAGAATTTTTTTGAACCGGGAGGGCTAAAACCTCGTCCGAGATGATCAGCAAACATGACTACTTCTCCATCCTTGGGTGTAGGAGGATTCTCCGGGCCAGGGACCCTCCAGTGGATGACATCTTTCTTGGCTAAAGCGCCTGTTTTAACAAGGTTGTTTAATTGCTCCTCGGTTACACGAGAGGAAGCCCAATTGCACTCATAGACTTGCTTAGCCATGACAAGGAAAATCTGAAATATGAGTATTACCAGTTTAAGATTTACAGTGGACAACTATACAGTGGTATGAGGATACTAGCATATTGTTAAACCTGGGTCTGGCAATGGAACAGTGTAATGCATTGGCGGTTCAACAGGGGACTAATGGTATCTATTGGCTCATCATTTTTTCTGTGAGGTTAAATCGGCCAAATCTGGTATTCAAAGGGTCTAAGAGAAGGAAGAAACAAGTTTCACATCTTGCTATGGTAATTGCAGATCTACCGCGCATAGGAAAAACAAAATATATTCTGACCTAAATTCCAGTGTACCGAAGGTTCACCAAGATGAGATGAGTTGGATATCAAACAGGTGCTGAAACTGCTAAAGTACGAGATCTATGTGGTTTAAACTACTACCGCACGACACCTATGTGGTTTTTGGATCTAACCCACGGATATAAATAAGGGAAAAGAAGGGCGGCGACGAACACCGATGAACGACAGAGATCCTAAGCGCAGATCTGTGGTAAGAGAAAGGGGAGACTCACGGATGCTGTTGAGCAGCGGCGGCGCGCGAAGGAGATCTGGTACGTTTAGGTCGATGCAGCGGCCAAGGTTGGTGCAGCAGTCGAAGGTTGACGGCGGCGACCGAGGTCGAAGGTTCGAGCGTCGCGAGGATGAAGATGAAGCGAAGAGGCACGAGGGGGAAACTAGAAAGACCCCCTGGCCCTATTTATAAGGAGATAAACGACAGATGCGAAAATGGAGGAGCCGGATTTTTGGATATGAGGTAATTCTGTCGCCTCGGTTGTTGGAGGCTCGTTAATGACAGGTGACGTCACGGCGGCTTGCCAAGATCCTAGAAGATGATGTCATGGCGGTTTACAAGATTGTGTGAAGATGTTGAAGAAGAAATTTTCTCAAGTTTTGAGGATTGACATGAACTAGTTCAAATCAATCTGGGGCCTAATGTTGGGGATATTACCACTGGGCGTAAACTGGCCAGGAGAAGCCGGGTTAACTTCATAAGTAGTTCATCTGTATCTGAAGCCCACGAAGACAGAGGGTGACGCTTCATGAAGGCCGAGGGCCCAAAGCCGGTTTAAGGCATGTAGACACAAACCGGCATTGAGATGTAAACTTGTGTTGTAAGATATGCGTAGCAGAGACCGAGCCAGACACGATTATGAGCCGGCCTCGGAGTTTGTAAACCAACAGGCTTCAACCCATGTATATAAGGGGATGACCCGGCGGCGGTTCAGGGACAACAGACAACAACTCGAGACTCAGGCAAAGCGTATTCTCTCACTGGTCATCAAAACCACATCAATTCCATCACAACTAGACGTAGGCTTTTACCTTCATCGAAGGGGCCGAACTAGTATAAAATTCTCTTGCGTCCCTTCTCAGCTTTAACCCCTTCAAGCTAACCCGTAGCGATGGCTCCACGACTAAGTCCTTTCTCTAGGACATCTGTCGTGACAAAATCACGACAGGCGGGGTCATGGCTTGGCCGCCCCGCTCGTCCAATCCAACCACCGGAGGCGCATGGAATCAGGACCGACCCACTGCCCCAACCAACGATGGCCCGGTTTCCCGCCTCCACCGCTTGCCACCCCAGGCGCATGAAGGACGCATGGAGGACGTGCAGAACCGAGGGGATGGGTGAAGCGACCTCTCCCCACCCCGTGATCGTGGGGAGTGGACGCCTTAAAGACCGCGACCCGGCCTCGTTCAGCAAATGAGCCGCGCCTCCACGCCTCCCTCTTTTTACGGGGAAGGCGCGAGCCGCCTCTTTACTGCGATGTGATGCATGCATGTGGAAACTGCCCCACGCATGCCGCCCACATCACGCGCACCCCCCACGCCGCGCTGCGCGCGCGGGTCATGGGAGGCGCAGCGCGCGAAAAGTTTTACCGCGGTAAAAACCACCCCGCCTGCCCGCGCACCATTTTGGGCCTGGCCCAACAACGTGTCGCGCTTATGTATGGCCCAGGCCCGGGGCTCCTGTCGATGTACAAAAAGAGGGGCGCACTTTTGTACCCCTTTACCTGTGCACGGGCAGTCGGAGCCGCGCCCACGGTCACACTAAGCACAACAGGGGAGGTGAGCCAAGGTAAGACCGAAGCCCAAGATAATCAGAGCAACGCCAAGGCCAAGACCACAAAGAGCAGAGGGACGAAGCAGGTTCCCCCGGCAAGACCCTTGCCGGGGCAGCCTGAGCAGCCCCGGCAAGACCCTTGCCGGGGCAGCTCGCCCCACACCAACAGAGCGAGCCACCCTTGAGCCCACGGTCTCCAACATAACATTGGGCCGGGGCTGGGGAGGCACCTCCATGGTGGCATGCAGATCTTTGTGAAGACAAGGAACACTCAAGATCAGATGAGGATTAGAAGACGACGATCCTCGGCAAGATCCTTGCCGAGGAAGGCCACCAGACCCCCGGCAAGGTCTTTGCCGGGGACGACAGCGCGCCACGGCAAGACCCTTGCCGGGCCACACGGCGAGACCCTTGCCGAGCCACCCGGCAAGGCTCTCACCAAGGACGCCAGCGGGGCCACCACCAGGCCCGTGCCAACCAAGTTTCCACCGCCCTTCGCATGCAGCTGCCAGCCCAAACCAGTTGGGCGGGCACCTGCGTGGCAACATCCAGCTCCCAGGCCAACTCACCAGGCGCCTGCGTGGCGGCAAGCAGATCTTCGTGAATACCCTACCACCGCGCCGCCTCAGCTGCCTGTCTACCTACATGGTGCCGTACGCATCGCTGCCCAAGGCGCGTGTCGAAGCGAGGAGGAGCGGCGACAGACGAGACGGGCCTCGCCCCCGTCCCCAATAAAGCAAGGGGACACCTAAGCTACGCATTAAATTCGTCTTGTCCTGTAATACGAGCGAGAAGCTCAAGGCATTGTGCGCCTTTCCACCTCCTGTGTGCCATTGTGGCAACCCCTTTCGACTATAAAAGGAGGCCCATGGCATACTGGAGAGGGATTCGGCTCTTTGGGACCACGCACTCACCACAGCTAGTTCGAGAGCTCAAGAACTCTCTGAAATACACCCACCAAAGCAGGACTAGGGTTTTACGCATCCTCGCGCCCCGAACTTGGGTAAACGATCCTTGTGCTGGTTACTAATCCTGCTCTTCTCGCAACCCTGCGCCCTGGCAACCGTAGTAGGGATTCTTGTGATCCCATAGCTGTCGTTCCACACCGACAAATACTACCCCCGACAAATCTACGGGTTACACGCCTTTCTTCATGGTTTATGGAGCAGAAACGGTTCTCCCTAGCGACATCCATAACGACTCGCCTCATGTGGCGGCTTATGTTCAAGCTGATAATGAAAAAGCATGTCACGATGCACTTGACCTGTTAGATGAGGAGCGAGACCTTGCGGCGGCTCGTTCTGTGATTTACCAGCAAGATCTGCGAGGGTTAAACCAGAACCTTTCAAGAGGGTGACTTAGTGCTCTGGCTTATCCAGGATCAAACTGATATGCACAAACTATCCCCGCCTTTGGTAGGGTCCTTTGTGGTCAGCAAAAATCTGAACAACGGCTCATACTACCTTATTGATGTTCGAGGCCACAAGGACTCACGCACGTCGGAGGAGGAGACCCATCGGCCGTGGAATATTGCTCATCTTCGGCCTTATTACACCTGAGGCACCGGCTCTTGTGATGTACATATTTTGACAATGTATATATTATGATGAATATAATAAAGCCGACATCCCTACTAATGCAGGGCCTCTGTCGTTTCATTTTGAGAATAATGAGTCTTTATTGTCACTTCATATGGTCACTTGGGGGCTTCCTGCTCAAGGAGCATAGCTATGACTACCCTTTTGATCCGCCTTGTACGCCATGATTGCAAAATATTTGGGGGCTTCTTGCTCATGGAGCATAGCTATGATTACCCTATTGATCCGGCTTGTACGCATGGAATGAAATATTACTTGGGGGCTCTTTGTTCAAAGGACAAGAGTTTTTATGACCCTTGTAATAGGCTTGGAAGCCAGGTCTATTCACCTAAAAACTTGGGTTATCCTGCCTTTTTAAGTCTGCCACACCGCCCAGATTGACTGGAATGACTCGCCGTACTTTTGACAGTCGTGTGGAAGGGCTCTCGCTCAACGGATCAAAGGTACGCTGGGGATAACAGGCTGATGACTGAGAATCTTTTTTTCCGACAGGAAGAGAGGCTGTGGGCTATCCGAGAGAGTGATTCAGGTGACTACCGGAGTCATTGATAGTCATTCCAGTCAATATTATACATACCCTGAAATTGTCAAAGTTAAAACGACTATTGGTCATGTGAGGCCCGGCTTATAAGGTTGCATGAAGGTTTAACTCAGCGGCTGTGTGGCCCTTTCAAAGCACTTGACTTGAAAGTTTGGCAGCCTATGAAAGCCTTGTTTTTGTCTTTTGATTTATATTCGATTTGAGCATTTTTTGTGGTTCTTCTCTTGTGATATGTTAATACATGGTTGAAAACCGATAAGGGCTATGATGCCTTATGGTTCATATATGAATCTATCCAGAGTTTATTAATTCGGCCGGGCTTTGGACTATAAGTCGCCCGTGTATGATGATTTTATATACTTAGAAGCGTTGTGCTCTAAGTTTTGGGATATTACCCCTTGCTGTATATGGCGTTGTAAGCCGGTGATATACGTAAATTAAACAGGGCGTTGTACGCTCAATCTTTTGGGTTGTAACCCTTACTACATAGGTATCATAAGCCGGCGGTGTGAGCAAATATCATAGGTATGATATTTTGTTATGATTATACAAGGTTATGATTAAACCGGCCCTGGTTATGGACTGTTTTAGTCACCAGTGGTTTTTATATAAGATATTATGACCCACTCTGGGGTAAACTGCCAGAGCACCTGTGATCTATTTATGTGCAGGGAAAAGAAAATCTACCCAACATACTTGATAATGTCATAAGCAAAGTGGTAGATTCTCAACTGGCGGATCAACAGTGTTATGCAAAACAAAACGTGGACGATGGCATGGCAAATCAGAGTTTAACTAGCCTATTACAAGGTGTCTAATGGCCCAACGAGGATAAGTGTTTCGGACATATCAATACACCAAAGTATTATGTTCAACAGACCAGCTAATGACTGCTGGCGGGTTGCAGCCTCCGGGTCATTTTGCGCCTCTTCTTCATCTTCAGCTCCTTGGTTATCCGTTAGCTCGAAGTCAGGCGTAGCCCAGTTGATACTGGTCAATGCTCTAAACACAGCTTTCATCAATAAGGTTTGATGGATTAATGTCAGGAGCAAAGGTATGCTTACGAATCGGCGGGATGCGGTCCGTTGGCTGGTGAACCGGTGCTTTCACTTTCTTGTTTTTAGCATCGTAAGCCACCTGGTATGTGGCAAGATTGGTTTCATCAGCCAGCTTACTTGCTAAGGGGCGCATTGCTCTTCCTATTTCTGCAAAATCTTCAGCACTGAAGGCAGATCCGTCTTCTTTAAAGCTGGGGCAGCCATTGGCCAAATCTTCAGGATCAAGATCTGCTTGCTATGCCTTTGCCCTGCTTAAGGCAGTCAAGGCACCGGCTCTGGCAGCTCCCCGTTTTAAGTCATCAATCCTTTGGGGCAGCAGGGATAACATTTCCATTGTGTTTTTGATGAGTGTTGAGGGAGACTTCTTGTGAAGTGTAGCAGCAATGGTTCCTTGGGCACCAGTATATAGCTGTTCTACAAGAGTGTAGATAGCTTTAAGCAGGATGCACATATCTGAGCCCAACTTAGCACTCCGAGAACCTACATCAGACAAGGTATGGGTAAGCCGGCAGCCGTTAATAATATGGTTATTAAGGTGCAAGGGAGACATGTTTTCTACTTACCAAAGATGGTTGATGACATGATATTGACCTGTTGCTTTAAGCCGGATAACTTGTCAGTCACCGGTTTAAGTGCGGCTTCAGCATCTTCCGCTCTCTTCAATAGAGCTACTTTTTCAATTTCACAACCATCTTTGTTAGTATTGAAGTTTTTCTTAAGCTGCTCAATGTTCTCTAAAGCAGTCTTCAGTTCTGATTTGGCTTTGGATGTCTCAGATTGTTGAGCTTTTATATTGACCTTCAGATCATTGAGCTGCAAATCCTTTTCGGACAGTTCAGCCTGTGGTATAAACAAGCATAGACATATATTATGAGTATAATTATTGTTGAAGTCCCAAGCACAATACAAGTATTTTCCTTGGCACTTGGGGGCTAATGCCTATTGCTTTTTTCAAAGAAGAATTTATGTGCTAACCCGGACAAATGATATGATCCGGTGTTGAAAAAGATTACAAGTTGGAATATTGGTTTCAAACAGGAGGATTAGTTCCGGTTCATTCATGACTTATTAAACCTTGGGGGCTACGGATGCAAAGTTGATTCTTGCTACTTCAAGTCCCGGCTTAACATACTTATTAAGCCGGCCCTTGGGGGCTACGAATGCAAAGTTCCTTACTACTATTACAAGTCCTGGCTTAACGTGATGATTTAAGCCGGCCCTTGGGAGTTACTACAGTCTTTTTTATGGAAATTGGAAAGTCTACAGCATATTCAATCCTATCATATCCTATAGACTTGGCGACTGATAGACAAGTAATTATGAAAGGGGATGGTGATTGGATTACCTCATAGCATTCCTTCATTAGATTGACTAAGCGGCTTCAAAATCACGGCTCGTGTACAGACGGTTCAAATAACCAGAGTGGATGTCTTGGGCATTGAATTGGGCGTAGCTCTCTAAGTCTACCTTCACTTGCCTTTATCTTCAACAGAATTTCTTCCTTGGGACTGTGTTTGGATAAGACAGTGGGGCGACCCGGTGCTGTGAAGCCAAACCCGATGATCACGACGTCGTCAGTTTTTTCCTCAGCAAGCTTAACTAGGCTTGGCGGCTTAGAAAAGGCCAGTTCAACATCCATGTGGTCTATGGAGACCTCATTGTCTTGTGGTGGTGGATCATCAATGATGGCCTCACCAATTGGGTTAGAAGATTCTGGCTGTTGTGTTTCCGGTTCAGGCGGGTTGGAGTCGTCTACCGGCTTACATAATTTTGCCTTCTTACTGGGTTTCGCCTGGCCCCTGCGAATAAGAAATACAAAGAGGTCGGTATATCGAACATGAATAAAGATTTAAATGATTGAGTATACCCCTACCCAGGATACAGTCTTGAAGGCTAGGATTTGAGTTCTTGTTGAGTCGCCGGAGGAAGAATGAGATGTTCCCTGATAATTTGAATCACACGGGTTAAGAGGTTGACGAACAAGACCCGCCTTGGGATAATCTAAGTCAGAAATTTTTGACACCTCCTGTCAACGCTTGCGAGGTGCTGGAGTGTTCGGTAAGCCGGAGGATAAAACTCCACGGCAGCTATTCCGGGTTATACGGTGAACTTCATGTTGCTGCTTCTTCAAAAGAAAGTTGGGATCCAAGTGAGCTAAAGGGTGAGAAAAGCTTACTTTCCAGCTTGCTTGTCGGGTTTTCTGTGTTGGCAGAGGTTCTGAGCCGGAGGAAAGAATAATTACCTCTGCGTCATCTGCACGGCTGGCTTCCGCTTCATCCTGATAATAGTCATTGCCAATACAGTGTACAGAAAACGAGCCAAGGGAATCAAGTTCTACCTCCCACTCATCATCATCATCTTTGTCATCCAAATCAAACAACTCGGCAGCTTTGGATTTCTTCTTAGCAGGCTTTTTGGAGGCCTTGGTCTTTGTTCAGGGTTTCTTTATTTTTTCTGGCAATTTCTTGGACCAGAAGGATGAGTCGGCCTGTAAACAATGAATAAATATGTGTAAAGCAACAAAAATGTAAATATGAATCAAGTAAGAGATAGGTTCAAAACTCACAGTTGGCGGATTATTCAGTGTACATAAAGGGCTCAGTCCAAATTGACTGCAATCTTCCAAGCTCTCGTTCAACAGAGTCTTGGTCATGTTGTTAATGTCTTCCTTAGTTATTTCAGTGTCACAATGGCGCTGAGGATCTGTTAACTTGCCAGTATATTCATAGATTAAACTGGGCCGGATGCTTAGCGGCAAGACTCTCTAGGTGACCCAGCAGCGAACCAGATCAATTCCGGTTAAACCGTTGGCCATAAAGGCCCGGATCTTTGCAAAAACAGACACATATTTTTTCCGTTCTGATGTACTGATACGATCTGGAAGATGATGTCTGCTACTAAGCCGGCTGGCACGGAAACCCGGCAAGGGATTTTCCCCTTCTGGTGAAGTGTCTTGACAATAAAACCAAGTCTGGTTCCAATCTTTGGGGTGGCTAGGAGGAGCAACAGCTATGGAGATGGCCTCTTTCCGGTGATGTATGGATATGCCACCTAGTTCCAGGCTAGGACCATCTGTGAATTCGTTCTGCCGGTTCAAGTAGTAGAATTCTCTGAATA
The DNA here is from genome assembly GCF_018294505.1 of Triticum aestivum. Classification (NCBI taxonomy): domain Eukaryota; kingdom Viridiplantae; phylum Streptophyta; class Magnoliopsida; order Poales; family Poaceae; genus Triticum; species Triticum aestivum. Next base: position 359,679,947 of record NC_057814.1, read on the forward strand.
ACTCCATAGTGGGCTCCTGTTGAAGGTACACCTCACAAAAAACTTGGAAGTTGCAGATATTGGAGACAGAATTTGGACCGATATCTTGAGGGTGAAGCTTGAAGAAGTGCAACACATCCCGGAAGAATCTTGAGCCGGGAGGGTTGAAGCTCCGGTCCATGTGATCCATCAAAACCACTACCTCGCCATTTTTGGGCTCAGGGCGGGTTTCAGCACCTGGGACCCTCCAATGATTGACGTCTTTTTTGGCCAGGACACCTGTCTGAACATATGCGTTCAGATCTTCCTCGGTAACTCGGGAAACAACCCAATTGCAGGAGGTGACGGTTTTGGCCTTTGACATTTTTTACTACAAAGGAAAATATTGTCAGTTTAATTGTTATAATGTTAAGACAGATCATTAATTCAAGAGGGATAAATGATGTAAACATTTGGAAACTTAAGCCAGAAGTTGAACATTTGGAGTGTGCAGATATGCATTTTGGCGGCTTAAAAGGGGACTAATGGTACCTACTGGATTAAGGGCTATGCTGAACCGGATAGAATAGCAGTCAAGATGCGTTGCAGAATTAAAGGTCGTTAGCAAGTATGGTTAAACCGGAGATATATATTGCCTAGTCAGGAAAAGTTTTAAAGGCATATGGTGGCGGTTTAACGAGATTTGGTGTTTTATGATGAATCACAGTTTATGGTTTCCGAGTTAAGCCGCCCACACTGTTATTTATTTATAGATCCAAGAATGGAAAAAAGGGCTAAGTGTTGGAAAAACGGATTTCGCAAATTGATGCTATGATTTTGGATCTACAGCACTTCAAAAATGGAAAATATCTAGACCTAAGTTGCAACAGTTGAGCAGTTCATATATCCAGATTGTATTTCTCATACAGAGGAGAGGTTTTTTATATCTAAGGTAAGTATAAAGTTTGGATCGAAATCTCAAAATATAGTGAAGAACAAAGAAAGGCGAAGATGACCTGCAACGAACTTGTGAAAACCCTAATGGGATCTACAGTGCGAGAAAAGGGGAAAACTCACCGGAGCTACTGGACAGCGGAGGTGAACGGACGGACTCTGGTCCTTCAGGTTGATGCAGCGGCCGTAGACGAGGTAGTGGGGAAGGTCGACAGCGGCGGCAGAGCTAGGACATAGAGGCGTCATGAGGAAGAAGATGGAGACGAGAAGGCAAGGAGGGAAAGTGAAAGGGACCCCTGGCCCTATTTATAAGGCTAAAAGGATAAGTGGCATATGCGCGGGAATCGAGGAGGCTAAAAAATGGATATATGACAACGTAGACGCCTCGATTTTCAGAGGCTCATTAAAAGAAGAAGATATATCGAGATTTGGGCCTTGCATAATATTAATGACAAGTTACGTCATGGCGGGTTATCACAATCCAAAGGGATGACGTCATGGCGGGTTACAAGATCTCGCAAGAATAAATGAGGAAGGATTTTTTCCAAGTGTTGAAGCTTAATATGAACAGGTTCACATCAACCTGGGGCCTAATGTTGGGGATATAACTATTGGGTATGACACGCCCAGGAGGGGCTAGGTTATACCACTGGCGGTTCATAATGGCAAAGCCCAGGAAGACGTTGAGGACGACGGTTCATGAAGGAGGCTCACTGAAGGTCCATGATCCAAGAGGCGACGTGAGGCCCACGGGTGTAAACCGCCATATATATGACTTGTACTGTAAGGCATGTAAAGTTAGTCACCGAGTCAGACACATTGTGTATGAGCCGGCCGGAAGTCCGTGAACCGCCGGGTGTCAACCTATTTATATAAAGGGACGACCCGGCGGCAGTTTAGGGAAAGAAACAAGAGATCGAAAGCTAGGTCAAGCGTATTCGCTCCCTGGTAATCGAAACCCAAGCAATACCACCTCAAACTGGATCAGGACTTTACCTTCACCGCAAGGGGCCGAACCAGTATAAACTCCTTGTGTCCTTTGTCCCGTTTAACCCCTTTAAGCTAACCTAGTTGCGATGGCTCCATGACTAAGTCCTTCCACTAGGACATCTGCCATGAAAATTCCACGACACCAACTGTATCATCACTGACAATGGCTCTCAGTTCACGAGCGACCTTTCCAAAACATATTGTGCTAACCTTGGAACGCAGATATGCTACGCTTCAGTGGCACACCCACAAAGCAACGGCCAAGCCGAGCGCGCCAACACGGAGGTCCTGAGGGGCCTCATGGTGAGGAGCTTCAAGAAGAAACTCGAGGTGTCGGTGCAACAAACCTTGGGTCTGTTGCCCAGACTGTGCACAGGCACGAGAACAAGATTGAAGCACCAGCCCAAGTCAGAGTACAAGAACCCCAGAAAATCGAAGGACCAACATGCAGATCGAAGGGACCAAGTACGAGTCAAGGAAGTAGGATATCATCAAGAGAAAAGCCTCCCTTGCCGGGCAGGCAAGCCCGGCAAGGGGCAAGGCCACCCCCAGAAGCAGACAACCAAGGTGTCCCGGCAGGGCCTGCCGGGGCTCACGGAGGCAGAACCACCTCACCAACCACTTCACAACGACCCACGTCATCGATCAGTGTGGTGTTGAGCTGCAAAGTGATTAAGTGGCAGCCATTCGCCAGATGATAGCCATTCCTTATAGGAGAAACCCATAGATGACACCCGTCTTGTGACGTGTCAAGAGAACAGGGGATGCATTTAATGCGCCTTGTTAGTCCGTAGAGTTAGGTATGATAGCACTGGTCGCTATCTTATCAGTGCGTAATGACTACTTTGCCACTGTGGTTACCCCTTGATCTTTAAAAGGAGGCCCATGGCAACCATAGAAAGGGTTAGAAGGTTGGATAACTCACACCCCATTCGCGCGTAGCCACCGATGCCCCAAGGCAACCCCTGCTGGGCAAGTGTACTACGCGCGCCACCACCTTTTCCACCATCAATCCACCAAAGCAAGAGTAGGGTTTTACGCCTCACGGCGGCCCGAACCTGGGTAAAATAGCCTGTGTGATCTCTGCCGTGCTGCCCCACGCTCGTCTGCTCTTTGTGTAATGCGTCGCCCCCTGCCAAACCACCAATGGACCTCCTGGTCCCATAGGTGGTCGTGGTTTCCCCCGACATCCTTGGCGCGCTAGGTAGGGGGCTCGCTTGCGCGAACCTGAAGGCATGCGCAGCGCGTCATCTTCATCACCATCTTCGTCTTCGACGACGCCATCGACCATGGCGCCCAAGAAGAAGCCCGGTCCTCCAACTCACCCATCCACCTTGAAGGCTCTACCGCCCGCGGCATCTAACGCTGTGGAGGCGCGTGAGGGCGCGGACGCTGCTTGGGAAGTGGTCGGAGCAGGTGGCGCCATCACCACTTCCCCCGCAGCCGACGCAGGAGCAGGAGGTGCCGGAGGAGAGCAGCATCAGCAGCACCCCGACAGCCACGCTCCCCAAGGTACGGGTGAGGGGGTCACTGAAGGAAATATGCCCTAGAGGCAATAATAAAGTTGTTATTTATATTTCCTTATATCATGATAAATGTTTATTATTCATGCTATAATTGTATTAACCAGAAACTTAGTACATGTGTGAATACATAGACAAACAGAGTGTCCCTAGTATGCCTCTACTAGACTAGCTCGTTAATCAAAGATGGTTAAGTTTCCTAGCCATAGACATGTGTTGTCATTTGATGAATGGGATCACATCATTAGAGAATGATGTGATGGCCAAGACCCATCCGTTTAGTTTATTGCTATTGCTTTCTTCATGACTTATACTTGTTCCTATGACTATGAGATTATGGAACTCCCGAATACCGGACGAACGCTTAGTGTGCTATCAAATGTCACAATGTAACTGGGTGATTATAAAGATGCTCTACAGGTGTCTCCGAAGGTGTTTGTTGGGTTGGCATAGATCGAGATTAGGATTTGTCACTCCGAGTACCAGAGAGGTATCTCTGGGCCCTCTCAGTAATGCACATCACTATAAGTCTTGCAAGCAATGTGACTAATGAGTTAGTTATGGGATGATGCATTACGGAACGAGTAAAGAGACTTGCCGATAACGAGATTGACCTAGGTATGATGATACAGACGATCGAACCTTGGGCAAGTAACATAATGATGACAAAGGGAACAACGTATGTTGTTATGCGGTTTGACCGATAAAGATCTTCGTAGAATATGTAGGAGCCAATATGAGCATCCAGGTTCCGCTATAGGCTATTGACCAGAGATGTGACTCGGTCATGTCTACATAGTTCGATGACGATTTGTATTATGAGTTATGTGATTTGATGTACCGAAGGTTGTTCGGAGTCCCCGATGAGATCACGGACATGACGCGGAGTATCGATATGGTCGATACGTAAAGATCGATATATTGGAAGGCTATATTCGGACATCGGAAAGGTTCCGAGTGATTCGGGTATTTTTCGGAGTACCGGAGAGTTACGGGAATTCGCCGGGGAAGTACTAGGCCTTAATGGGCTTTAGTGGAAAGGAGAGGAGGGCCTCAAGGGGTGGCTGCGCCCCCATGGGCTGGTAAGAATTGGACTAGGAGGGGGCGGCGCCCCCCCTCTTTCCTTCTCCCCCCTTCTCCCTTCCCTTCCTTCTCCTACTAGGAATAGGAAAGACAAGGGGAATCCTACGTGGACTGGGGAGTCCTAGTAGGATTCCCCACACCTGGCGCGCCCCTTTGGGCCGGCTACCTCTTCCCTCCCCTCCTTTATATACATGGCCAGGGGGCACCCCAAAGGCACTCAAGATTTGTCTTAACCGTGTGCGGTGCCCCCCCCCTCCACAGTTACACACCTCGATCATGTCGTCGTAGTGGTTAGGCGAAGCCCTGCGCCGGTAACTTCATCATCACCGTCACCACACCGTCGTGGTGACGGAACTCTCCCTCGGCCTCAACTGGATCAAGAGTTCAAGGGGCGTCAGCGAGCTGAACGTGTGCAGATCGCGGAGGTGCCGTGCATTCGGTACTTGGATCGGTTGGATCGCGAAGACGTTCGACTACATCAACCGCGTTACTAAACGCTTCCGCTTTCGGTCTACGAGGGTACGTGGACACACTCTCCCCGCTCGTTGCTATGCATCACATATATAGATCTTGCGTGATCGTAGGTAATTTTTTTGAAATACTGCGTTCCCCAATAGTCACTCCATCTGCGCCCCTCTCCCCCACCGACGGGCATAGCCACAGCAACGGCGCTCGGACCGAGGCGAACTGCCGCCCTCCGGCCACCCCCACCACGGGTGCGGTCACAGCGCGTGCAGCTCTCTCGGGACAGGCTGAACAAACCGTTGCGCCCGACGGAGCCACTGGCCCTCGAGCGCCTTCGCCACACCACATCTAGGTGGTCGTCCCGCAGAGGCAGCGGGAGCGCAGGGCTACGGCCGCTGGCACCATTAGGAGCCCAGCGACGGTACGATCAACTTCATAAACATTCATGCCAAGTACGGCTTCGGAGGCGATGGCGCGGGCTCAGCTGCTGCTGAGGTTTCCGCCAATGGCCGAGGAGATGGACGAATGACATGCCACCATCCAAAGCCTGCTCGGTTTCGCCGAAGCTGGGGGCTCACGGCAGGCTGGCCCGCCACGACCTCCCCAAGTCATAGCAACAACCCATGCTGCTGGCCGTACAGAAGGGGCCATCCCCACAGTGCAGTCCCCACCGCGGCAGGCAGCGCGGGTGCAATCAAATCAAGACCCAACAACGTCTTGATGGCCTCTTCTGGCACTGGAGTACGCCCAGGCCAACATCAAACCCCGGAGGATAGGCGGAGAGGAGATGCGCGCGTCATTGTCGAGCAAGGCCGCGACGACCTCCGCCGGACCGACGGGTGCGACGGCCTCAATTTCGACGAGCCTACACTCGGTGTTGGCGGGTTCCTACCTTTCGAGGTTGGCTGCCCTGCCTTTACGCGAGAGCTGCGGCAAGTCTGTTGGCCGTCTGTTTGCACGTTCAAGCCAGAGATACCTGAGAAGTACAACGGGAGGCTGAACCCGGCAGAGTTCCCGAGCATCTACACCATCGCAGTTCAGGCAGCTGTGGAAAGAGATGAGAAGGTGTTAGCCAACTACTTCCCTTTGGCTCTCAAGTACAATATGAGGTCTTGGCTGATGCACCTACCGGAGAACTCCATTTCATCATGGGCTGACCTATGCCACGAGTTCATTGGTGCCTTCACTGGTGGTCATCAGGAACCCGGCAGGCCCAGCGATTTGCAGCTTCTCCAGCAGAAGGAAGGAGAAACCCTCCGTAAGTATTTACAGAGATTCAGCAAAGTTCATAGAAATATCCCAAATATCCATCCGGCAGCTATAATAGCTGCCTTATAGTCCAATGTACGCAACCGTCGTATCCGTTCCAAGATGAACGTGCGGTTGCCCAAGACTGTGAAGGAGATTTACACACTGGTGGATAAGTGTGCTCAGATGGAGGAGGGAAGGAAGTTGCCCTGAGAGGAAGATTGTGTCAATGTTGATTCGGAAGATGATGATGAATCAACCAGTCGGAAGAAGAGCAAGAAGCGCAGTAAGAAGCGGAGAGACAAGGCAGTGATGACTATTGAAGGATCAGGTACGCCTAGTACCGGCAAGAAGGCCAAAGCTGAGGCCCCCGACAAGGAAGCTGCCACGTGCACTGACTGCCATGAGGCCGCTGCTGCTGAGAAAGCCGGGAAGGCCGATGGGTCATACTGCAAGATTCATCGGACCAAGGGCCATGACCTTCAAGAGTGTTACCAAGTTGAGCAGCTTGTGAAGAAGCAGAGAGCGGAGTATGAGAAGCGTGATAAGGAGAAAGGTCAGAATTTTTCTGGCGGTAAGGGCCGAGGTGGTGAAGCAAATCGCCCTGGCAAACCCTTTCAGAGCCAAGGAAAGCCCGCTAGAGGTCGAGAGAAGGAAACCTATGATGATGAGAGTGACGGAGGGGATGAAGAGGTAACTAGTGAGCAGGAGTTTCAGAAGGCAACGGACGCCCTGTGCATTGATGGAGATGCATCTCTGCACACTTCTCACCACCGGCTCAAGTGGTGGGCGCGAGAAGTCAATGTCGTAGAACCAGCGCCAGATGCCCGGAAGCCGCTCAAATGGCCCCGTACACCCATCATCTTCGATGAAGAGGACCATCCTAGCCATACTACTTCGGTAGGATGTTTGCCGTTGTTCGTCTCCCCAACAATCCGCAACCTCAAGGTCACAAAGATGCTGGTGGACGGCGGGGCCGGGTTAAATCTGTTTTCCCCAGTAGTCATCAGCAAGCTTCAGATAGGAGAAGAAGAATTAGAGGTTACCGGCATGTTTCAAGGAGTTAATCCCGGCAGGAGCCATCCTAAGGGATAGATCACATTGCCGTTAACGTTCGGGGGAGAACTAAACTACCGGACTGAGAGGATTGTGTTTGATGTGGTCGATCTCCCCTGCTGTACAATGGGATTCTTGGACGCCCGACCCTGGCTAAGTTCATGGCGGCATCACACTATGCCTACAACACATTGAAGATGCCTGGGCCACTGGGAGTCGTCACCATCCCATCAGATGATAAGGATGCAATCATTTGCGTGGACAAGATGTACCAGGACGCGATCGCGGCAGAGGTAGCGGCAGCGGCAGCTTCCGCCAAGGGAAGTAAAGGAAAGAAGAGAGATTGTAGAGACTCTGGAAAAGAGTCCGGGAAGCGTGCCCCCACCGAGTGCACGACACCCGTTGACGACGTGCCAGAGTGTTCTAACAGCAAGAGATCAAAGGTTGCTGCACCCCAAGTGTAGAAGGTCCCGGCAGGTCTTGCTGGCGTTGATGGTACTTTTGCTATCAGCGCCACCCTCGATGACAAATAGGAAAGTACGCTCGCTGCCTTCCTGTGGGTGAATATCGATGTGTTTGCCTGGCAACCATCTGTTATCTCCGGTGTTCCCAGGGAGGTAATCGAGCACCACCTTGCTGTCTGCCCACATGCCCGACCTGTCAAGCAGAAAGTACGGAAACAGGCCTTGGAGAGGCAGCAGTTCATTGCAGAAGAGATCAAGAAACTTGAGGCAGCTGGTTTGGTTAGAGGAGTATTGCACCCCACGTGGTTGGCAAATCCAGTGGTACTCTCGAAGGCTGACGGGAAGTGGAGGCTTTGCGTAGATTTCACAGATCTCAATAAGGCTTGTCCGAAAGATCCCTTTCCCTTGCCGCGCATTGACCAGATTGTGGATTCCACTTCGGGTTGTGATTTGCTCTCCTTTCTGGACACATACTCTAGGTATCACCAAATCTTCATGACCAAGGAAGATGAAGAGAAGACGTCGTTTATCACTCCTTGTGGTATGTACTGCTTTGTCCGCATGCCATTCGGATTGAAGAGTGTTGGATTCACTTTTGCAAGGGCAATCCAGATTGGTTTTGAGCCAAAGTTGCACAGAAACATAGAAGCTTATATGCATGATATTGTGGTCAAAACCAAGTATAAGGCCACCCTTATTCAGGATTTGGAGGAGACATTTGATTTGACAATCTGCACAAGATCAATCCGAAGCTCAACCCAGAGAAGTGTGTATTTGGTGTTCCCTCAGGCAAGCTGCTTGGTTTCTTTGAATCCCATCGCGTGATCGAAGCCAACCCCGAAAAGATCAAGGCCATCGAGCAGATCCAGGCGCCAAGGACAGTTAAGGATGTGAGGCGCCTGACAGGATGTGTTGCCGTGCTAATCAGATTCATTTCCTAGAAGGCCAACCCTATGAAGTGGACCCCGGAAGCAGATGCAGCTTTGCAAGAGTTGAAGGCCTACTTGTCCTCTTTGCCTACCTTGGTTGCTCCCAAACCCCAGGAGCCGTTGTTGCTATACTTGGCGACAACCAACGAAGTGGTCAGTGCGGCCCTGGTAGCTTAGCGGGAGGTGGATGAGGCAGAAAGTGAATAGAGACTGGCAGAAGCAAAGAAGGATCAGGACAGCAATGAGCACGGTAATGAGAGCAACCCTAAGGACGCGGCAAGGAAGAAAGTGGTGCATCGCCCAGTGTACTTTGTCAGCTCCTTGTTACATGGGCTAGACCAAGGTACTCTGGTGTCCAGAAGTTGATTTTTGGCGTTGTCATGGCCTCAAGGAAACCTCGCCACTACTTCCAAGCCCATGAGATCACGGTTGTTACTCATTTTCCGTTGCGAAGGATACTCCGAAGCCCTAAGGCTACCGGTAGAATAGTGAGTGGGCCTTGGGGTTAACTTTGGTTTGAAGTTTGAGAGCACATCAACTATTCAGAACAACGCGTTGGCAGAGTTTATTGTAGAATGGACGCCAACCCCTGATGAGGAAGTGACAGAGACCGTTATCCCCTGCAAGGAATCGCCCCAAGAATGGATTATGTATTTTGGTGGTGCCTTTTCCCTACAATGTGTAGGAGCTGGCGTGCTTCTTGTCGCCCCCTCAGGGGAGCACTTGAAGTACGTCGTCCAAATGCATTTTGCCCGGGAAGAAGCAACCAACAATATAGCTGAGTATGAAGGGCTTCTTGCCGGGCTCAGGATTGCAGTTCAATTGGGAATAAGAAGCTGATCATTCGAGGAGATTCCCAGCTTGTGGTGAGACAAGTCAACAAGGATTATCAAAGTCCATTGATGGAGGCATATGTGTAACGCCCCGAGACCGACGCTCCAGATGTCTTCCTTGTTTTGCGAGTCAGCTGCGTTATTTTTTTGTTTGTTGCATCTCATCTCATCGCATCATTCGCATTGCATCAACACTCCGTTGCCGTCATGTTTTCAAAACTCGTAGTTGCCGCGTTCCCTTTGCCTTCGTTGACCGTTCCGAGACCAACCGTGTTTTTGTTTCCCTCTTGCCTGGCTTCCTAACCTCTCTGCACATCCCGCAAACCCCTCCCGTGCGCGTCCGAAACTTCTCCGAACCGACCCGGGCAGTCATGACCGTTGGGTCCGGATCATCCCCAAACATCTATAAAATATCTCCGTTTTCTTTGTTGGACTCCCCAACCTATTTATCTCGGCCATTTGATTTTAATCGGAGGGTCCGATTAGCCCCTGACTAGAAATCCTTGCTATATATACTGCCTAACCCTAGATTCTAGGAGCCTTGTTCCATCCATTCCCTCACCTGCCGCCGCCACTCCATTCCTCGGGATCCCTCCCGATCCAGCCACCAGCCCACCTGGTCTCCTCCTCGTCTTTCCCACCGAGCCAACCACCAAATCCCCTCGATCCAACCAGCAACTGCCTCCTCCTTCCTCGCGTCTGAGCCCGAGGAGCCCCTGCGCCGTGCTCCTCCCTTGCCCTTGCCTCTGCCGTCTCCAGCACCGAGCCACCGGCGAGCAGCAGCTGCAGAACCATCGCCAGGCCAGCCCCGTCGCGCTCCATTTTCTTTCCCTTCCTCCCTGGCCCACTTCTCCTTCCGTTCTCTGCTCCCTCTCTCTCTTTCTCGATGTGTGTTGTCCGCAGGAGACGCATTGAACATCACCGCAGCAGCCGCTGCCCCGCCAAGTCCCTCTGGAGCCTGCAGTCACCTCGACCGCGCGCCGTCTTCCCCCTCAACCACCTCCCGGAGGACCCTCCTCCTCCGCAAGTCCAGGCCGCGGCCTCCTCTGCTTCCCTCGTCCTCACTCGATCTCGAGCAGGGGAGCAGGCACGTCATCGCTCCCTCTGCCATGGAGCTCGCGTCCCCTCGCGTCGTGCCGCTGGTCTCCTCTCCGGCCAGGCCCGTCCCCTGCTCCTCCCCTGTGCCTGAAGCTTGTCCCGCCGGCCACTGCTTGCTCTGTATCGAGCAGAGGAGAATGCCAGCGCCTCGCCTTGGCCCTCCTCGACCTCCTTCCGCCGGATCCCGTCGTCCCCGCCACCCACTTGTCGCCGGAGGTCGCCTCCTCGCCAAGTCCCTCACCGCGCCACCTCCCTGCTTCGCTCCTGCATGAGCAGGACGACGAGCGCATGCTGCCGCCGCGCGTTGACCCGCGCTTGAGTCGTGACCAGCACGCCAAGATCCAGCGCCTCTACAGTCGGCCCAATGTGAGCAACCGAGCCAAGGCCCAGCTCGCTCGCGCCGCCCCTCAGCCTGCTGCCTCTCCACAGTGCTGGGCAAGGCCCATGGTGAGAACAGATCCGGCCCGACACGTTTTTTCCCCAGTTTTGGACGATTTTAGCTATTTATCCAGAGACTGCTAGTTTTGTAGAAAAGTCCCTCTAGATCATGCATTTAATAACTCACAAATGGTGCATCGGATTAAAATGATTTAAATAGGAAAAGTGCTTAGAATTTCATCTAGTTTCATAATATGCCACTCTGATCCATGTTTAAAATGTTGTTTGTTTAAATTTGCTCGAATGCCATGTTAACATGATTTATTTCATAACTAAATAACCGTAGCTCCAATTTTAATAAACTTTATATGTAAATGGGGTAGAAAAATTCCTAGTTTAACATGGTGCACTTGATTTTGCTGTTTAACAACAATAAAATTGTGTCTAGGGCAGAACAGTAGCAAATTCAAAATATGCATATGGGGATTTTTCGGAATTGTTGTTTGTTGTTCCGGCCTCATTTAAATTGCCTAAAATGTGTAGTTTACTTATGCTTCACCTCTTGCCATGTCAATCAACATTTAACATTGTTGGGTACATAAACGAGAGTGAACTAAATGTTTGAAATGTGGTGTTTCGTCAATATGCAACTCGTTGCATATTGAGCTCCACTTAATTTGTAGTGTTGTTTGTTGCATTGTGCCATGCCATGCCTCTTTAAACCGGACATGCATCGTACTTGTTTGTGCATCATGCCATGTGTATGTGGTGGTTGTTTACTATGTTGTTTGTTTCTTTCCGGGTTGCTTCTCTCGTTAGCTTCGGTTTTCGTTCCGGAGTTGTGAGGATTCGTTCGACTACGTCCGTTTGTCTTCTTCATGGACCCATTCTTCTTCCTTGCGGGATCTCAGGCAAGATGACCATACCCTCGAAATCACTTCTATCTTTGCTTTGCTAGTTGTTCGCTCTATCGCTATGCTTGCGCTACCTACCACTTGCTATATCATGCCTCCCATATTGCCATGTCAAGCCTCTAACCCACCTTTCCTAGCAAACCGTTGTTTGGCTATGTTACCGCTTTTGCTCAGCCCCTCTTCTAGCATTGCTAGTTGCAGGTGAAGATGAAGTTTGTTCCATGTTGGAACATGGATATGTTGGGATATCACAATATCTCTTATTTAATTAATGCATCTATATACTTGGTAAAGGGTGGAAGGCTCGGCCTTATGCCTGGTGTTTTGTTCCACTTTTGCCGCCCTAGTTTCCGTCATAACGGTGTTATGTTCCTTGATTTTGCGTTCCCTACACGGTTGGGTGATTTATGGGACCCCCTTGACAGTTAGCTTTGAATAAAACTCCTCCAGCAAGGCCCAACCTTGGTTTTACCATTTTCCTACCTAAGCCTTTTTCCCTTGGGTTCTGCAGACTCAAGGGTCATCTTATTTT